>NW_018252830.1:22005-65020 GCF_001263595.1 Phalaenopsis equestris
TATATATATATATATATTTATATTTGTTTCTTAACAAAATATTTATAAACTAATATTTAGGTATAAAGTAAATCTTAACATACATATTAAAGAATCTGCTAAAAAAAATATATTATATTTTATATCAAAATATACAAATAACTATATGCTTCAGTGCATTGTGGTTGATTCTTGAATTTATTATATTATTGGCTACTACATATGCTTTAGTTGTTTTGATTGTAACTTGGTAAAGTATACGAACATCTTCTTGTTGTGGTGAACAAAGTGTAAGATGTTGTAGATTTTTTTTCTACTATATTGCTTCTGTTGTAATTGAGGTGAACAGGGCGTAACATAATGCTTTTATTATAAACAAGGTCTCTGAGATGGTTGCATTTATTGGCCTTAAATTTGTGATTTGATTACTAGTGACATCATGGTTTCCGTATTATCAAATTTGAATATTCTATTAATGCTACTGGTAGAGAACAATTTTTTTAACTAAGATTTCATTGCACAAGAAAAAAAGGTTTCGGCTTCTATTTTAATAAGATTAATTTGAACGATGTTCTACGCCATAAAAAATTGAATATTAATGACATTTATTTGAGTTTAACATGATCAATTACTTAATAAAGAGAAAACATTGATTGTGTGTTAAACCTATTTTAAACTTCGAATAAAAAAAGCAGAAGCTATGAAAATTAGGCTTTTTTTTCTTTGCAATTTTTCCTACGCTAAACATATATTAAAACTACAATTTTGCATTCCATGCTGGTTAGGTTTCGGCGTTAAGTGGCATGCTGGGGATTAATTTTCTTATGGTATGAATTGAATAGTTAATTTCAAAAAGCTTTATTACTTTGATTTTCATTTTAAGTAAAGGTTCTTATCCGATTTTATAATTAACAATGACATATCATAATTTAACATCAATATGCATATTAATTCAGTACAACTTTTTTTTTTCATTTCAATGAAATAATTAATACTCATCTACATTACTTGATAAAAATAAAACTTTCAACTTATATTCAACTTTTTTAATTAGTGTAAACTACTTGAATACTAGTACAAATTTTATTCATTTGTTTATTAGTTTAATTTATTAAATAATTCATATAAATATTCAAAAATTAATTCAAAATTTTTGCTTGTTCATTAATTTGTTAAATTATTCATTCCATTAATATGAGTAAGTACAGGCTAAGTTAAGATTATTTAAAAATTTACGCAAATTAAGTATGAACATATATGTAAATGTTTACTTGAGCTCGAGACAAACATCAACAACTAATAATATGATCAAACCTAATTCAATCCACGATATACTGGCTTGTCTCAGCTCAATTACAACCCTACATATAGTTGTTATCATCAAAATCATACTCCAACATAAGCTCATAAAATCAAAATGAGAATCCTAGATGAGTTGAGGTTAGGTAAGAATTTAGGCTAAATGAGCATCAAAACACAAAAATATTTATAACCCATTGTTGCTAGATTAACTATATTTTACTTAGCTTTCACATATTTTATGCTTTTGGGTTTTCATTTGTGGTGAATCTAAAATAAGAGTTAAGGCTACAATTATGTTGAAAAGATTTATGCTCATATAAATTTCAAAGATATTTTGATCACCGTAATTTATGTTGTATGTAATTTTTTGTGATAATTTTAGTGATGGCAAATTATTGCAATTGCTTTTATTATTGAGTTTTATACTAGTATCATGTCATACAAATTATACTCATATGCTTGTTTAATTCATCCTACACCTTATAGCCTTGTGTTGTGTATATATGTGTTCTACATATTTAGTCATTAAATTTATACAAAGTACTGTAATAATTTTTAGCTTTCAATGTGTGCACTACGTAGAGATTACATTGGAAATTCTAAGAAAAATTAAACAGTTGCGCACCTAATTAACTCACCGATTCATAATCTAATTAGCAAATCAAATAAAAAACCTTGAAACTCTATCTTTAATGGGAGAAATGGGGAACTCCCTTCCAGTCACATTAGGTGGCTTTAACTAATGTCAAGAAGTCATAACCAATGTCAAAAAGTCAGGTCATCGCAAGTAGAAAATGGTCGGTTTAATTAGGTTGCAATCATAACAAGGCCTAGCAACCACAAACACTATCTTAAACGTTTCCATATGTTAAAAAGGACGTCCTTATCACAAGTCTAGACCATCATATCTAACCTATGACAAGTTAGTGACGGGCAATTGAAAGTCAAGGTCACAAAGATGAACTAAAGTGTCCACAATCATGAAAATAGCAAGATGTTGTTTTGCAGGGGAAGAAAAGCCTTTTAGTTTTATTATTTATTATATCACAACTATGGATGATTTGGATCGCTCCAATCAAACGGCCTACAAGAAACTATTCATTATAGTTGAGGAATAAAACCATAAAATCATGAAAAAAAATTAATTTGTTTTGGAACAAATGCTGAAAGTTCATTCTTTTCAGCATGTAATAACATAAGTCACAATTCTCTGGAAATGTAACCTGAAGGTAAAAGCAGTTCACTTAAGAATGGATCAGACAGAGAATCCTTAGTAGATTCATAGTTTTTCAAATGCCTTTTAAATGACCTAAGATCTCTCACATCCTTTATCGTCCGATCCTGGAAAAAAAATTGAAGAATTTGCAGGCAATCAGTGGATTTTTTGGGTTTACTGGCAAACATTTTTAAATTAAACACTTACATTGATTTTCTTCTTGTCCAAAATGTCAACAAGATACATTAGCCAAAGAACATTGGTCTTGGGGAAGCTCCTTAGCAATATATTACATCAGTAAAATAATATACTTTTTATTTCATCTATTCAATGCCATGTAAAGTTTCTTCAAGCATAGGCAGGGACGAAACTGACTTAGTGGAACCATTCATAAGCATAAGGATTTAATGACAGCACATCATAACTGATTGAAACCGAGGTAATCATTTGGGTTAGACTTGACAAAAATATAGAGCTAAGACATACCTCTCTTCCCAGCATCCTCCAGTGACTTCTTTCATCCTTCGATATGTTTCGAACTGCCAAAAAGACAAACAGTCAATAGAATGGGGCTTAATTTTAAACATCTGGAGCTACTTTAGCTTGCTTCTCACCTGCATATTCCATTTAGGACCCTTGAAGAGTTCGGGATCTGCTGAAAGGTTAAGAAATAGTACAGCTTCTCCTGTGGTCATGCAAAATCTAATCATTCAGTACACTTTATGCAGTAAACAGCAAAGCTGAAATAACTGAGACCAAGTCCATGAAAATAGTACTTGCTTGCTCCTTGGCCTATTTCTCAGCATAAATTTCTCTATTTGAAGCATAAAAGAAACTAACAGACACAAATCATCATGGAATATCATATTCTCAGACTAAATACAGGAGTAAATCTTCATAACCCTACATGCACAGCTGCTCCAAATTTATTCCGTTCACTTTTGTCACTTAATCATATTTTACTTTTGTCACTTGATCATATTTTTCCGTAACAAATTAATATAATAACACATGAAAAGATTAATAAATGAAGGCCTTTGGCAAAAGTTCTGAATATAAGGGATCCAAACCTAATCAAATTTGCATATATGCAAAATCAAGGCTTCTAGGTTGTAAAGATTACTGAGCAGTTTACTTCGTGGCAAAAAAGCCCATAATTTTACAGATTTCTTAACATGGGAACATATACTGACTTTCTTTAAAATACTTGAGTAATCAGACCATCACAATTCTCATAAAGGATAATCACTGATACGGCAATGCAATACATGATGCTGCAAATTCCGCAACCATCTAAAAGATGCAAAATCTTCTTAAGTTCTAAGGATTGTGTTTAATGGAAAAAACTGGTCAATACAAGGATTGAATCCATGGTCTCATGGTCTAATTAGAGTTTTTTCAAATACAAAAACTAAGAACAAAAACATAAAGTTTAACGAACTTTAAATCATAAATTGCAAAATGATATTGTGAAAGAGAAATTACCAGTGTTGATACGGGAAAGTGTGAAATCAGCCATTGTGGCCCCATTACGACGTAAAAGAATGTTACCCCTACAAGTAATATTTTGGATTATAATTCACTAGCGGTAAATGGCATTCATAGGTAACACTAAAGCAAAATGAAATGAATCATTTGTAAGTCCCGAAAGCAAATTCTTACCAGTGTAAATCTCCATGTTCAAATTCGCATGCAACTTCTGCAACAACTAATGAAGCGGTAACCTACAACGAGAAAGATGGAACTGCCTTCACATGAAAAGCAAATGTTTACCAAAACAATTTTGTGAGAGGAGAGGGTTAACAAATTGCTTGCCTGCACAAGTAAACTTCGAGCCTCATTAAATTTTTTAAGGACAGAGTTTTCAAGATCCTTTCCACCATCAGCTAATACAAACACAATGTAGCACTGAAATAAGAGTTATTACTGCTTAGGAAATAGAGATTTTCAAATTGTATCAACGTAGGACAGTTGTCAAAATTAATGTCTTAGAGACTGAAAACAACTTGATCGTCACGAAAAGCACAAGGATGATCATTTTCAGAAGTATTTTTGGCATCCCACTCTTCTCATGCTCTAATTAAGTGTGTATCGTACAAGCCTTGGCATACTCTAAAACTGCAAGGAAATAAGACGATGTTTACGGAGAGCTAAACAAAATGATTGCATGGGATATGCATAGTGATTATAGGCAAGAAAAATATAAACATACTCCTTGGTCTCAATAAAATTTGCACACGAATTGAGCTTTTCTCCATATTCATGCTGCTCTCTCAAAGAATTCAGCGTTAAGGATAGCAAGACCTCTTTTAACACTTCTTTAGATTTTTGGAAGGAAAAGAGAGAGAGCAAAAGCATCATTAACACAAAAAAAAGGGTGACCGTATAAAAAGGCTAAAAAAGAGCTTTGCAAACCTTCTGGACTTCTCCATTAACAACCAAATCACCGTCAAAGGGAACAATCTTGCATACTGTTTCACCAGCTCTAAAAGCCTCTCTATATGTACCTTCACCAAGCTTTATTATACTGCTAGCATCACTGTCTCCACAAAAGCCATTTTCAAAGTAAGAACAAAATCTGAATATTTGGATGAGAAAATGTTTCCAATACGCTATCAATTAAAGGTGGCAACATTGACTTGTACAAATGTATGAAACAACCAATTTAGCCAAAGCTGCATATGTACTCAGTTTAGTTATCGATCCAAGTTTTCAGAACCAATCTTTGGATTAGCTCTCATTTCTGGATTTAGTTCAAACATAAAAACCGAGATCATTATTATTTTCTCTTAAGAGCACTAGTCATAGATTTTTCTCCTAAAATTTACCGAGAAAAGTTGAAAATACGGCCTTAGTTGTTAAATTTATTGAAGTGGCTTCTGAAGGAAAAAATAATATGAATAATAATTGTTATGGTATGGCTCATATACCATATAGGGACAGACGCTGGATCGAAGCGGAGCAGAAGAATCTATCCAAATTAGAAAGTTACGTGGGTTGGGGTGCGGGGGCAAAGCCCCGCGGTATGGTACAGGGGTAATACTGTGACTACATATTGTGCCTAGGGTTTACTCCTAGGGTTATAAATAGGTCTGTTAGTAACCCCAGGAGGTATCCCTGAATTCTGTAAACCTCTTTTCAGAATAGTGAAAGGAACTCGCCGCTCTGCTCCCGAGGACGTAGGCATCTTTGTCGAACCTCGTTAAATCTATGTTCTTCTGGATTTGTGTCGTTACTGTTTTTCTTCGCCCTAATTTTCTCAACAAGTGGTATCCGAGAAAGAAGGGAAAAAGTTCAAGACTCGGCTGGTTGCAAAGGGATTTTCACAGCAAAAGGGGATAGATTATAATGAAATTTTTTCTTCTGTGGTCAGACATACTTCAATTAGGGCAGTACTTGCATTAGTAGCTATTTGGGACTTGCATTTGAAGCAGATGGATGTTACAACAGAATCAAGATAAGGTGTCAGAGAACAGTTCCAGTTCAGACGCAGTGCGGATGGATTTAGAACAACAGCCAGTAGCTTTTGAGAGAGGTGAAAGTTCAAATCACAACACCTGGTGATTCTATTCCAGATGTTCTGCACAATTATAATCTAGCCAGAGATAGACAGAGACGCACCAATGTATGGCATTCTAGCAGATTGGGTTATGAAGACTTAGTCTCATGTGTACTTCTCATCAGCAGCGATGATCCAGCCACTTTTCAAGGTACTATCCCTAGCCAGGAGAAAGAAAAATGGATGGGTGGAATGGTTGAGGAAATGGAGTCTTTGCAGAAAAATCGCACTTGGGAGCTAGTTCAGCTTCCAAAGGGAAAGAAGGTCATTGAGTGCAAATGGGTCTACAAAAGGAAACCAGCAGTATCAGAAAAAGAAGGGGAAAAGTTCAAGGTTCGACTGGACTGGTTGCAAAGGACTGGTTGCAAAGGGATTTTCACAGCAGAAGGGGATAGATTATGATGAAATCTTTTCTCTTGTAGTCAGACATACTTCAATCAGGGCAATACTTGCATTGGTAGTTATTTGAGACTTGCATTTGGAGCAGATGGATGTTAAAACCGTTTTCCTGCATGGTGATTTGGAGGAGCAGATTTACATGGAGCAGCCAGAAGAGTTCACTCAACTTGGACAGGAGCATCTGGTTTGCAGGTTAAAGAAATCGCTGTATGGGTTGAAACAATCTTCAAGACAATGGTACAAGCAGTTTGACTCCTACATGATGCAGATTGGCTACAGGCGAAGGGTGGGATTTTGTTGTGTTTATGTGAAGAGCCTTAATGATGATTCTATTATTTTTCTGTTACTGTATGTTGATGATATACTGATTGCTGCAAAGAATATGAATGATGTCCGTGGTTTGAAAGTTTTATTGAGCCAGGAATTTGACATGACAGACTTGGGTCCTATGAAGAAGAATCTTGAAATGGAGATTCATCGAGACAGAGGCTCAAGACGATTATGTCTATCTCAACGAGGCTATGTTGAGAAAGTGCTGGAAAGGTTTGAGATGAGCAATGCAAAGCCTGTGAGCACTCCTTTGGCAAATCATTTTAATCTTTCTTCAGAACAGTGTCCTAAGACAGATACAGAAATGGAAGACATGACAAAGGTTCCATATGCCAGTACAGTTGGTTGCTTGATGTATGCAATGGTATCTACTCGTCCTGATTTGGCTCATGTTGTTAGTCGAGTCTGCAAATATATGGCGAAACCTGGAAGGCGACATTGAGAAGCAGTCAAGTGGATTTTTAGGTATCTGAAAGGTACTGTAGGACATGGAATTATTTTTGGCAGTCAGCAGAATAATTCTTCAGTTGTGGGGTATGTTGATTCAGACTATGCAGGTGATTTGGATGGCAGAAGGTCTACAACTGGGTATGTGTTTACTCTTGGTGGAGGGCCTATATGTTGGAAATCAACAATCCAGTCTATTATGGTATTATCTACAACTGAAGCTGAGTACATGACAACAACTAAAGCTGCAAAAGAAGCCTTATGGCTTACTGGGCTAGTAAAGGAACTGGGCGTTGAGCAAGGTGGAGTTCAGTTGCATTCTGATAGTCAGAGTGCTATTTATCTGGCTAAGAACTAGGTGTACCATGCGAGAACCAAGCACATTGATGTCAGGTATCACAAGATCAGAGAATTGATTGCTTCTGGTGAGATACTATTGCAGAAGGTTCATACTGATGAGAATGCAACTGATATTTTGACTAAGCCAGTTTCTCTCAACAATTTCTTGTATTACTTGGACTTGTTGAATGTTTGCAGTTGCTAGAGAAGCATGGTGACCCAACCCACTTCTGGTATGTAAGAAGCTCCATGACGTATTTCTCCTATGTGGCTGGATGTTCGCCAAGGTGGAGATTTGTTATGGTATGGCTCAATACCATAAAGGGACAGATTCTGGAGCGGAGTAGAAATCGAAGCGGACCGGAGCGGATGAATCTGTCCAAATTGGGAAGTTACGTGGGTTGGGTGCGGGGGCAAAGCCTGGCGATATGGTACAGGGGTAATACTGTAATTACATATTGTGCCTAGGGTTTACTCTTGGGGTTATAAATAGGTCTGTTAGTAACCCCAGGAGGTATCCCTGATTTCTGTAAACCTTTTATCTAAATAGTGAAAGGAACTCGCCGCTCTGCTCCAGAGGACGTAGGCATCTTTGTCGAACCTCGTTAAATTTTTGTGTTCTTCTAAATTGTGTCGTTACTGTTTTTTTTCGCCCTAATTTTCTCAACAATAATGCTTCATTATATCATAGCCTTAAGGTGCATAGTTTGGCTACAATCACTACTCGAGATGAGAATAAGACTTCTTTTTTGGTCCAAAAAGTTAATGATTTAATGACTGAGTTTATTCTTTCAAGTCTTCTATTAACACCAGTCAAGATCACGCCAACTCAAATAAAGTTAACTTTCTACATCAACTTGCAAAAATCAGAACTTATACCAAGGTTGAAGTAAATTATTTGACTTCATTAGAAAAAAAAACATGAAGCTTTTATAAGTGAACCTTCTCTTCGTTTTTAAAAGAAGTTGCTAACAACCTCAGTAATGAGATCACGTTAAAAGCCAAAGTCTAGAATTATTTAGAACTTTTTTTTTTGTGCAGGGAATGAGTTTTTTCTCTAACAATTAATTCAGCATTAATCCATGCCTCGAGAAATTACGCTTGATACTTTTTCTAACTTATTATTTCGTTTTGTTTCACCAGAAAAAATATCAAAGAAATATCAATTTCAAGTCCTCAATGAAAGTTTTTAATTGCTAAAAAAGGTAAATTGTATTACTTATAATAAAACTCTTTATTTGGTACTTGTACTTTCTTTGGATGTATTATGAACTATTTTACTTAAATGATAAATTACTTTTCAATCTTTTACTAGCAATTTTTTTTAATCTATTTTATTAGTCATTGTATTTTGCATACTTTCAATCTCGAAATCAACCATTAAATTGGCTTTGACGGTTCATATTATTTTCTAACAATAAATTCAGCATTAATCCATGCCTCAAGAAATTACACTTGATTCTTTCTTTAACTTATTATTTGGTTTTGTTTCACTAGAGAAAAAAATCAAAGAATGATCAATTTTAGGTCTTCAATGAAAGTTATTGAGTGCTAAAAGAGGCAAATTTTATTACTTGTAAAAAAACTCTTTATTTATTACTTTTATTTTCTTTATATGTATTATGAACAATTTTACTGAAATGATAAATTACTTTTAAATCTTTTACTAGCGATTTTTTTTAATCTATTTTATTAGTTATTGTATTTTTGTATACTTCTAATCTCGAAATCAACCATTAAATTGGCGTTGACAGTTCATATTATTTTTTGAACTAATTGAAATGATGAATCTTTTTTGCTAAGCTTTTGTAGATTTTTTGTTTTCATATTTGAAACAGAATAAAATGGTTTTGATTTGACCCCTAACTAAGAATTTCATGCTAGTCTCAGAACTTTGTGAATGTTATAACTTTCTTGGTTATTTGAAATTTTTATTTTAGTATTGTTTATCTTATTGAATATGAAGCTCGCCAGATACTATAATGTTGGAGTTTCATAGAGGGGAATAATAGTAAAAATAAAAGCAAATGCATGAAAGGCATTACTTAGTATGGTGAATTAAAAGATTTATCAATCGAACCTTTATTTATTTTGACTAATATTCCATCTAGACTAATTTTAAGAAACTTTTTTTAGTTAAGTATTAAAATATATTTATTCATTATCACTATTGTAGTAAGCCAATTATGATTATAATTGAATTCACTTGTATTAATCTCAAGCCAACATGAGTGTTATATCTTTTTTGTCTTTAAATCTTATTTTAGCAAAAGTTATCTCGTTAAGTATAGAGCTAACTAGATACTATAATCTTGGTTTTTCAGGGAAGCAAAAAGAGCTGGCAAATTGATAGTCAAATAACATGTTCATTTGTATAGTTTTTTATTGCATAGTTTTGGATGTTTATAAAGATAGTGATATTTAATATAGATAAACTCTTTTTGTATGTACGATTTTAAATTTAAGGTTGATTAGAAGAATTATGGTTATTTGTGGAATGTTTTGAAAACACTTCCACAATTATGTTCATAATTTTTTTAAGAATCGAAATGAAAAAATTTGCTTGGTCATGATTTCATAAGAGTAATCGATCCAGAAAAATTGAGAGGTAATTCATATGTGATATAATTAATATATGATAAATTGTATTAAATAAATAAATTATGCAATTACATATAAATATTCTTGAAAAAAAATGCTGAAAAGAATGAATGGTCAATTTCTCAAGCTAGTTATAGAATCAGAAATGCAAGCTGGGGAGAATTCTAACAGAAGTGAATTTAAATGGAACTAATGAGCAAACTTGACCGCAGGAGCTAAATTATATTTTAAATTTGATCTCTCAAGTAAAACTTGGCTTTTTTGAGTCGCACTCATCTATTACACCTATGGTTAGCCCGAAAAAGTTGTCTGGGGTATAACACAATATTTATAAACCTTCCTCCTCATTCAAACCCCCTTTCCAGTGATTCGTCCAATCGACTGCACCAATTCCCACTTCTCCATGGTGCACACCTCTTCAATCTTTTTAAGGTCAAGAATGGTTAGGGCATTATAATTCCCTTTGCACTCCAGTCGGCAAACCCCACAATTAAGGCTCTTTCCGGTGCTAGGCCCTAGCTTCATTCTTCCTTATAAATTGCCACCAGTAAAATCCCCTCTCTTCCTCCATCACAGCAACAACAACTCTATCATTCTTCCTCAACCAACAACTTACGGAGAGTCTCGTTTTATTAAGAGATTTCATAGTTATTAAGCACAAAAGCATTATCTTTATTTTATCTTCCACTTTGACCTAGAGTATTCAATTTCACGCCATAATTGTTTGTTAAGCTTCTTGCTGCCAAACATAAGACAACCTATAGGTAGCATTGTCTCTTTCTCTCTGTCTTCCTATTTCTGTCTTTATATCATAATCAGGTAAATCCAAATTATTAGCAATTATTGTCCTTCTAAATTTTTATATTAATTTTATTTTGCTGAAGTTTTAATTAGACTTGTTAACCTCTCATCATCAATTATCTATATAAGATTAGCTTGATTTTGAAATAAACAATATAGTAAGGTTTAAATAATAACACTTGAAGGATTCACCTAACGCTTTATGTAATAGGATGAGTAGATTAAGCATTACATCATGCGTCGTTCATTTTTTTCCTTGTTCACGATTCCAATTAAGCATTACAGAATCTTCAAGTGGATTTTCATCTAACATCATTAATTGAACCTTCAATAGATTGGAAGTTTTGTATTGCTCGCCTTGAGATATATAAATATTATCGTTTAAGAGATAAATAAATAATTTTTACTGATGACAACACAGTTCATTTCACAAGATCAATGAATTTTTTTTCTTTTATGTAAGACAACTGATTTTGCACTAGACTTGCATTGCTCCACTTCTATTGTCCATCCCTTTTCTTGTGTTTAGTTGAAGTAATCACAAGGGTCTTTTCTTAATAATAATTAACTCTAAATACATCGACATAGTCCATTTCATGAAACAAGCAATGATTAGACAACTTTAATTGCAATCGAGGTATTTCAAGAAAATAATTTATGCACTTCGCATGCATTGTCCACCATTTTCATTGTGCTTGATCAAATTGGTCTACTAGAAATATGAGAAGGTTAAGATTTATATTGTAATTAGAATGGAAATTTAATTCAATTAAATTCCTTCATAGGATTGGTCATGTCCTATTTAAAATTAAATTTAGAACTACTTGTGATAACGCTTCAATGGGATAACTCTTCCATAATCATGAAGTTTTAAGCATTATTTAAAGTATTTTTTTAATTTAAAATTTCAAATTGTCATAAATAATGCTTCAAACCCTTTAATTTAGACCATGTTTTAAGAGAGATTATATTGTTTATTTTATATTTTAAATTTTAAAAATACGTTATTGGTCTACTCTCCTCCTTGAAACAAGCAATAACTTCTTCCATTTGATTTATCAAACTAGTTCTTGCTTCATGAGGTATAATTAAGGAGAGAGATGAAGCATCTTTAGCAAAAATTCTTTGTATGGAAATGTCATTCTAAAGAAGACAAGGCATTACCTTTTATGGATGAAAAAGATAATATTAAACTTTATATGTTTCGTCTTATAAAGCTCAGCCATACTTTGATTTTCCATTAAATGAAGTAATATTTTGATGAAATCTTGATGAAGATAATTATATTACCCCTTAAGCATAATCTAACTCTTTGAACCTATTTAAAATGTTATCTTGGTTTGTGAAACTCATTAACTAATGCCAATTAATGGAATTTTGTATTTTTCATATATTTAATGATTTGAAGCTTTTGTCTTTGTTGTACATCAAATCTATGTATAAATTTTGATTTTGCAGGAGGTTGTGCCTCAATAATTTCTCTAATGAATGCATTTGCCGCATTCAAGGTTTAAGTGTTCATCAATATTTTCAAAATGATAGGTCACATCAATGGCTAGAATCAAAGGCAATGCCCTTTAACTTATTAGTTGTTGGCAAATGATGAAATCTACAGATTCATCCTAAAGAGTTTGTACATGTAGAGTACTTCTTGAAACACAATAAACTTTTTGAATCATATTGGTGAATATTTCCTCCATCTAATTAAGTCTTTTACACCTAACAGAGTCTAGGCACTTCAATGCAATTAACCTCACTGTCTAAATATAAATAAATAAATAAATAAATAATAAAAAACCTCTCCATCTCTACATATTATTTCAAATCATAATTTCTTGTCTTTAGCATCTTCTCATGCTCACTGTACTTAAATGAATATTGAATTTAAATTTGTAAATGGAAAACAACAAAACCTTACAAAGAAAAATAACTAAGAAACAAGAGAAAAAAAAAATCAAAAAAAAGGTAATATAAAATGTGAAACTCTGAGATTTTACTTGTTTTTTAAAAGTACTAAAACTTAAGAAATGATTCAAAATATATAGCCCACCTTTTGACTCCCTGTCTATAAACTAGAGATAAAGCCGAATGATGCAAGAAAAGTTACATTTAAACAACATAAATAAAACTATATAGCAAAACTTAATAAATGCTTGCTATAAATGAACTTAGCTAATATATAATCATTTGGTTAAATAGAGTACAAATGCTAATTTTCAAGTAAGGGGTGAGTTTGCATGCAGTAACCGACCAACTTTATTAAGGCAAGTCGAAGCTAGTGAGTACCATTAGCAAGTCGGGTAAGCAACCTTAATGGCATGAGTGACTTTATTCAATCTTTGAAGACAGTATAATCAAGTGGATAGTTTTGAGCAAGTTGAACTCAATGTTGAGTTCATCATGCTTTTGGTGACTTTCAAGTATTCAACTTTCCTAGTTTACTAGCTTTGAACCTAGTTCATACTTCTCAACAAAACTAATTGAACTAGCCTAGAATATAATTTAAGCGTATATAACTGGTGAGTTATTTTATATACCACAAAAATGATAATATGCCAAAGTTAAGAAACATAGAGCAAATACAAGTTCTACAAATTTTGGTTTGGTTTAGGTTGGGCACAAGATGAAGATTGCTTCATGATGGGCTTTGATTGTATGGAATCGATTTGAGTTGTTTAATAGCTAAGTCTAGTGAAGAATACAACCAACCAATTAAAAACCCATGTCAACAAGGGTTTAAGGGACAACTTACCAATATTAAGTACAACATAATTTTTTATCGAGTTAAAAAAAAATTCAAGTGGGAAACAATAACTGAAATCTCTCTTGATGCTTATAGATTCAAAGGATATGTTATTTAAAATTTGCAAAATCAAAAAATGAAAATGTTAAATTATTTTTTGTATGATCTAGAAGCTACAACTTGCTAACTTCTTATCAAATTGTGGTCACTAGTTTATTTATATATTCAAATGAGAATCAAACAAGAAAAAACTAATGAAACCAAATCATTACCTACAGTTCTAAAATGAAATAATAAACACTTATTTACAACACTTACAAGAGTAGTGAATTAACGATTCAAAAATTCGTGGCAACATATTCATGCTTGTGAGATTAGACACTCGTTTAAAAAATAGTAATATAAATTTGTATGTAAATTTTAATTAAAAAACTAGGAATTTACCAATAATCCAAGAAGACTTCAGACAATTTTATTGGACATGACTGCTTGCAAACCATAAGAAGTTGCTCAAATGCAGTCAGTGATTCCCCACCACATGACTCTCCAGGTAAGGCCAGTAAGGTCCCTGAATCGTTCATGCCACCAGCCTTAACCATCTCACATGTCTTGTTCTTTGAGAAGGCCATTGCACTTTCACATTCATCATTGGTGATTCCCTCTTGTTTTATGCTAAGGGCACTAAGGGAAGATAAAACAGAATCTGCCCTCAGGTCTTTAATCAAATTTTTATTAGCACTCCCTGAAGAAAACCGCCTTGGGACAATAGAAAAGTTTGAGGCAACCTCTGAAAGAGAGTCCTTCGTAAATTTTTGTGTTGCACTATAGAATTTACACTCACTCAATTCAAAAGTTGAATTTTCTCCATGCTTGACAGAACCATCAGTAGTAGTATAACTTGAGGAAGCTGATATTGTTTCCATTATCTTAGAAAGTGGCCATGCAATGCACCATCCCAAAAAAAGCTTTAATCTTCTCCACCGACCCACAAAGGCAGTCAAATCATGCTCTATGCAGTTATAATCTGCGCCCATCTTCCAAGTAAACATATTGGGTGAAGGGCTTTCCTCCAACAGTTCAACGGCATCAACCTCTTCAAAATAAGCCTTTTCGTTGCTGAAATCAGAGAGTTGTTCCGAGCTTTATTCTGCAAACACACCATATAATAGAGAATGACTATCATCCTATCTTACTGAAGTGCAAATCAAGAGAATCTAACTACAACAAAAAGGAAAAAGAAGCTTTAAGATAGTATTAGTAGAGAAACAAGACCTGCTTTATTTTATTCCGCTCTCCTCTTTGTTTGGATTTTGTCCTCAAATCAAGGCCGCAAACAAATATTATGCTTTCCCTTCCCCTATGAATTTAAGTGAAAAACATGGAAACATTTCCCTCAAAAAGCGATAAAATTAAAATAAGTATTAAGGACACAAACTTGATAACCACAGCCAACAAAATAGCGATCACGAAGCGTTGTTATGGGATTCGCATTCATAATCATAAAACAATTAGATTAAAAATTCAATCGAAACTAAGAATGACATAAACTCCAAGCTGAACTTATGGAAAGGGATCTACTCCAGCTAGTTTTCTTCAGCGGCCCACCGTTTAATCTTCTCCATGGATGGGATTCATTTCTTCGAAATTAAGTGTGATAAATCAGATAAAGAAGTGAACTTTACTAGCGTATTCCAAAAGACCTACATAGTTTGAAGACTTTTCCGCGTCTACCTTATATCTTTAGCTTCTCTTGGCGGCTTTCTCCCCTCGTCGACCAACGAGATTTTGTCCTCTGAAGACCGCTCGACATCAGCTGATGCGATTTCCATAAGATCGACCCCGTTGCCTATAGATTATTGGGGGAAAATTGGAGAAGAATTGAAGCAACGAGTTCAGTAGGAGCAGGAAACTAAGGTTTTTACTAGTAACTCGTGAGAAAATGCTCCCAGAGAGTCAGAGAGAGAGAGAGAGCGAGAGAGTACAGGGCTTTGGAGAGGAAAATTTGAACTCGACAGTCGCCTAAAAAAAACAGGGATTTTTATTGAAGGGCTGTTTGGCGTGCTTCAATATGTACGACATTCTTTGTTATTTTTTTGTAAACTTATTTTTTTATTTTACTGTTTGAGGCATTAGTATGAGTTTGATTTTGTCACCTATTGTTCTAAATTGAAGAAATGTGCCTAACTGTACATCGAAAATATGATCACATGAATATCAAGAAAATTAATGGATGGTACTAAAAAGATACCATAGGACAACATCAAAACAGTTGAAAGATAGAGGCATGAATCATTCTTTTCGATGAGATGATTGGCCGACCAATGAAACATATATCCTAACTTAAAAAAATTATAAAAGTATTGTGCATTTGATATGAGGTACAACCACCCGTTATCAACCCTTTTAAAGAGGAATGAGTTTGCTATTAAAAAAAAGATATTTTCCTTACTGATTAATCCCTCCATCTCCGACGTACGGAGATTTTTGTCGTTAGACGGTAAGACGCCTAGCTAGCTGACTTCATCTAGTGAACGCAGAAGAGGAACACCTTCGTGTGATGGGATATGTATTGCCACATCTGCATGCATTTGTCGTTGGCGGATCAAATCTGAGGCCATGACTTACTACCTAACTCCAGAAGTGGCAATGAGTTGAATGATTCAGTCATCTTTTCTATTCTCTGTTTCGTCGTCATCGTCTGTCTGACCAATATGAGTCGCTTGGAACCGTTCAGCCTCCCTTTGTCTTCCAACCTTTTTTCTGTCCGCGGGCTCGTATTAGCAGGTTTCTTCATGGGTGTTGGGAGTTAGTTTCATGCTCTCGAGGTTTTTTTTTTCTGTCATCTCGAGGTTTTTTTTTCTGTCATCTGAATGACAATTTTTCTCAGTCGATAGCCCAAGACCTTTAACATAACCTCCATCAGTTAAAACTGACTTAACATGACTTTGAATTTTTTATAGTGCCCCACTCATGAGACAATTAAAACATCAGAGGAAAAAAATGTAAATTCATGTTCTTTATTTAATTTTTTTATATTTATTTTATTCAAAAATAGGAATTTTCAATATTAATTCATTTAATCAACCAAAACAAATTATCTATCCTTAGGAAAATTATTAATGATTCACCTAGGTCAGAGGACCACTTTTTTGTGTTATATTTTAATCATTATATTTAATTAATGATTTTGAGTATTAATTAAATATAAAATATTATTTAAGTTGAAATTTAACTTCTATATTTTTCTTAAATCTCTTTGAGTCCTAAGAACCCAGAGAAACAAACTTCATATTTTTGTGATTTATTTTGTATTTATTGTAATTATTTTAGTGCTAAATTATTGAAAATTTATTTTTAAGCCTTTAAAGATTTATAACTTCACTTAGAAAATTAGGAAAAGTAATTTGATTACTCCCAAGTGACCAGAAAACCAATTGTGGCATTTTGAGGCATTTTTCTATTTTAGTGATTTTTTTATCATTTTTTAATTATTTTTAATTATCTAAAATTTGAAATGTTTCTTAAAAAATTAAATATTTATTTTGATTTTAATTTTATTTTTCTTACATTTCCCTAGTCACAAAGGACTCCCAAAACCATTTTTGTAATTTTCTTAATTATATTTTAATTATTACGATTATTTTAATGCAAAAATGTCATTTTACCTAAAAAATCAAATTTGGTGGTAAATAAACTTCAAAGAGGCTCCAAATTTTTACAATTAGTTAAAATGATTATTACTTACAATGTATGTCCAATTTTGTGATGTTTTTATTTTTATTTTAATTGTTGGATTTTTTTTTCATTTTAATGAGTTAAATACATAAAATAATATTTTGAATTACTTAAATCCATTTTATATTTTTTCTAAGACCCTCTGATCACAATGAACCTATCAAAATAAGTACTGTGCTTTTCTGATTTATATTTTAATTTTTATAATTTTTTAAACAAACAGAGGTTATTTACTTTTAAAATTATGTCTTCCACACTTAGAGGTATTCTCTGACTTCGAAAAAATCAGATAATACACCAAAGGACAGGGAGTTTAACTTCCAAAGTTTCACCCCATGCGGATTAGTATTTGATAAGTAAAGACTTAATTATTTTTTTAGTATTTAATTTATTAAAAATAAAATATAAGTCAAATAATTTTTTTTTTTATTTTACATTGTTCTCATCTTTTCACCGAGCAAGAGGGTATTTTTCTTTTATTTTTAGCATTTTTCTACATAAAATTGTGCATTTTTTAAGCTAATTGAATTAAATAAATCAATTAAATCCCTAATTTTCTACTTAACCATGTGGCAGCCGCATCATCCTAAGCAGCCTCTAAAGCCCACGCGTCGCTCCGCTATTTGACGCCCCCATCCACATAACCGCTGACTCAGCTCTCACTTTATGTTCCATCCTCTCATCTGGCGCAATCTAAACCGTTCGTCCGATACATGCACGATCGGACGGCTTCTGGTCATCGTCCCCAGTGGCCCTAAACCGTAAACCGTTCATTTTCTAAACACAATTTCTCCTTCGATTCACAACCAAATCAAGCGGGATTTGTTCCTACACCTTCATCTAGTCATGACAAACCTATTTATATGGTTGATAAGTATGAAATACAAGTTCGCTTCATAAAAGCCCAAACCGAGCACGGATTTGGGTGTTTTGATCCATACCTTAGTCCAAGAGGTGTGGCCTCAATTGGATTTGTTCCTGAGCTTTATTGTGAGTTGGAGAACCTCCTTCAAGTGTCAATCTAAACTAAGATTGAACCCAAGTATGAATTCAATCAGAGGGTGATTCGGGTTTGGTCATGGACTAGGTTAGAGTGCACAAAACTATGGGTCTTTGGTTGGGGAAGTCTTCTTTTACTCTAGTGAAGCTTATGGGACAATCAATTTGGACTTTGGTGGCACTTGATGGTATTATTGTGAAAACCTCTAAATTTTAGACTTGAAATTGGGTCAGAAGAGCGAGAATTAGGGCAGGAAAACAGTGGGGATTAACTTCTCTAGACTATTAGATGGTCTGGAAATATTTTGGCAGAGTTTTGTTAAGGTTTTTGTATCCCTCTTTCTTTGGTCGTGGGGTGATGCTCATTTTATAGAGGAGGTCATGCTTGCCATCAAGGCAAGCCATGTTGGCAGGGGAGCCACTTAGGTGGAGGGAACAAGTGTTGTGATGGCCAATGGAGTTTTGCCAACTCAGGTGGGTTCAATTTTGGATTTCAAGCTTTGGGGAGGCTCTTGGGTTGAGTGTTTTTTGGCGGCTGGGTGGTTGTCCGCCCAGAGTATTGTCACCCCTGAGGTTCAAATAAGCTAGAGAGGTTGAGTGATGAAGTCAATTTGGTCTTAAGATGGCTCCAAGGTGGAAATCCAATGGAAATGTAAGTTTTGGGTTGAATTGGCTTGCTTGGGTTTAACACCTTATTCAAGTGGCTAGGTTTGATCCAAAGCTAGTTAGGGTTGCCCTTAAGATGCCCAAGCATATTTTGGTGGAGTCAAATGGCTGACTTGGGCATGGGAGAGTGAGTTTAAATTTGCATGAAAAGGGTAAATTCAAGTAGAGAAGAGAGAGGGAGTGGTCACCTCTACTTGCCTTTTTTGGAAAATTTGACCTTGGGATGGCAATGGAAGGCTACAAGAGTCATTCCATGATGTATATGATAACTTGGAAAATTTTCATGAAAAAGGAAATTTAATTATATGAAATTTTGGGTGGTAAATGCCATGATGCCCAATTTTTGTAAAGTGTTATGTATGCATGGAGAAATTTGATATGATGCCAGGGTGAAAAGATTTTATAGGCCATGGGATGATGGGGAAGGAATTTTATCATTTGGGTTTTGATTAGGGCTTTTAAAATTGGTCACATGGGCTTTTAGAAATGCATATGGGTATGGGCTTTTGGACATGCATGATAATGATTTTAATTTTGAAAATTAATCATGGTCTAACCAAATGGATTAGAATTTAATTAAAATTGGATTTAGAAATGATGGAATTTGATGTGTGATGTGAATTTGAACTGTGAGGAACTTGATTAGCCATGGAGCTCAATTTGAGGCACTTTGAATTTTATATCAATTTGGGCTAATGGATTTGCACTTGAAATTAAGACTTGGAATTGGGTTCAATTGAGCTTGAATTTGGTTTCAAATGTGTTTGGAAATTGTGAATTTGAGCTTAGGTTTGAAATTGAAGAAATTTGAGATCAATTTGATGGAGATTGGAGGTGATTTGGGGACTTTAGGCACTTAGGGGCAATTTGGGGATTTTGGTGGGGCAATTTTTAGGCACTTAGGGGCAATTTGGGGATTTTGGTCAAAATGGGTCAATTTGATCAAATTAGACCCAATGAGTGATCAAGATTGTTTTAGGAGTATTTGAAATGAATTTGGAGGTTTTTTGGAAAATTTGGGCCATGAGGGACATTTTGGTAATTTTGGGAAAGATAGGGGTATTTTGGGAATTTTGAAACTTTTGGAATGTTTTGGGTAGTTTGGATGGTTTCAAAAAGTTTGGGATGATTTTTTGGATAAAATTGGGCAGTTTGGGTAGTATTTTAAAATTTTGCGTTTCAAGGGTAATTTGGTAGTTTTGAGAAAGTTTGGGGGCAAAAGGATAAATTGGGTATTTGGGTAGGATGAAATCAATTGTGGACGCTAATCTTAAAATTACCCTTTTTTTAGCCACGAGACCAAGGGAACTCCCACTATGGATCTTCCATGTGCAGGTCTTAGCCAAGGGCTAATGGTTTAGGAGACCATTCACATTAGTTTCCAGAAGGGTAAGGGATCAAGTTAGGCATGTTTGGTTAAGGGTTTAGGTTGTGAGTGAAAGTGTAGGGTTTTAGGTGTGTGTGTGTGTGTAAGCTTTGACCAAGACCAGACCACCCAAGGTTTACCCTAAGGCCTTACCAATCTACAGGGAACTTCTCTTGAGCTTCCTTATGCTTGGCTTCATCCTACTAAGTGACGGAGCTTAGCATTAAGCATATGAAACTCCAAAAGCAAAGAAGAGTTTTAAAATATTTAATGGTGAGGGATTCATCACTAATCTTCTAGGATAGTCAATAGAAAAGTTCTATGGCTAGATCCTAGGCTTCTTGAGAAGGCAGACTAGACCTCAACAAAAAGTGAGGTCAACAGCGGTCGAACAAAAGTGTTCAGTTGACACTACTTCTTTTTGTTGAGTTAGACACTAATGCAAGTGATTGGTCAACCGGGTTATGATGGCATGTTGGACCTAAGTGATCAGTTGACATGGCAAGGGTGGCCTATTGAATCAAATTGTTCGGTCGCCTGGACTAGGGCGGTCGCTCGAACCAAGGTGCTATGACGATTGGGCTAGAGCAGTCGTTCGAGGAAAAAAATTGATGCCAACAGGGTCGGGGAAGCTGATCGAAGAAAACATGATGCCGACCAAGTCGTGACAGCTAGTCAAGGTAGAAATGATGTTGACCGAGCTGTAGCCACCAGTCATGGTGACATACAAGTGCAAAATGCTTCAAACGAGGCACACATGACACTATTCAAAGCCAATGATCATGCTTGATAACAAGTCATACTCGTGTTAACGATCTCACATAGGCCCTTAAGATTCACTACTTGGATGTGCAACATAGCCACCTCTTACTTTAGTGAGGTGTGTGGGGAGTTTCACTATCATTTTTCCAAAAGGAAAGCTCTCTACAATGTTGTAGAATGAGCTAACTACAAAGCTTTTCCCATTTTACAACTCCTTAAAACTGTATGAAGTGAGCTACGTAAAAAAGCTTCTCTCACATTACAAAATTCAAACATCCTAACCCCTCCAGAAAAGATTGGGGACACCCAAAGCAAGAGGAGATCATGACTCCATCCCGTTAGGATTTTGTTCTAGGGTTCACAGAGAGAAATTACTCAGCAACAAATAATATTTGTCCATGCATGAGAATCCTAACCTAGGGCTTCCTTTAAAAGGTTTAAATAAGGGAGTGTGGCCTTCTCAACTAGCATCGATCGACCAACTCACCCCGTGTGGGCGACCAAACCCACAATGAAATCTTAAGATATTCCTAGGTTTAAATAAGAAGGAATGACCCAAGGGGTTTACGGAGGTTATACCGTCACAGAAGTTGATTGAAGTCCCACGCTCATGTTCCAGATGAAGCTCTCCTAACAGTATGAGAGAAGCCCATGCAATGACGGTGCTCCAGTGCTAATTTACCAAGTTAGGACTAAGCTCTCTCTTAGTATAGGAGAGTAAGCACCTTGTCTCCTTGCTAACTCCTCACACAATTAATAAATGAGGTAGACAAAGATTAAGAGGATGAGGAGGAAGAAGTTGAAGGAGAAGGAGAGGATGAGGGAAAAAAGCTCCCCTAGCATTCTTCTTTTGAGGAAGATGAACATCTTCCTACCTTGTTGTCCCATGAAAACCTCTCCAAAGAATCTCTAAGATTCTTAAAATGCTCTTCTAAAGCTCTCCCCATAAGCTTTCTCCAAGCGCTCCTTCAACGGTCGATTAAGAACCAGAGGAGACCGATCAATCGAGAGAGAGGGAAAAGTGAACCTTCCCCTTCCATTAATATTAGCTTAACCCCTCTAATTGACAAAAATGTCCTCATTAAAATCCCTAGGAACATTCTAAATGAGAGTTAAAAAAGGTGTTATCCTCACTCTTTTCCCATCCCTAACGCTCATCATCACCCCTCTGCATATTTGACTACCTCGGGGGGTCAAATCAGTTGGCAAAAACAACATTTTACATGACCTGGAAATGGACCGGCGCCTAGGTGTCTCGACCCTGGTACCTAGGCACCCATTCCTATTCTTGGCACCTAGGCGCCACTGACATGGCACCAACTTTCCCAGGTCTTAGGAAAGGGCCACTTTTGAGCTATTTTGGGAGCCTAGGCGTCGAAACTGGCACTTACTCCAGCGCCCAAGCTCAAAACCGGCACCCAACATTTATAGGCTAGGTCTTAGATGTTTAGGAAGGCATTTTGGGTGCCCAACACCTAGGATTGGCACTTATGTGTTAATCTAGCCCTGAAACACTAATTTTCATCGAGAGCACTCGATGGAGGATTTTTTTTGATTTGTAAGCTTTAGGAGACTCTATATGAGTAAAATGTAGTCCCATTGCTTTAAAATTAAATATTTTCATTAGTCATTCACTGGTAAAATTGTTGTCAATGGTCACTCTAACCCACGAAGTGGGTAGGTTGGCTCAAACCATAACTTTCCTATAACGCGCATAGGAGGGCTCAATGACTTCCCTTGGCTAAGAGAGGCTTTTAGCAGACGTGTAGTGAATTCTAAATACTATAAAATGCAAAAAGTATATGTTGATTCCTGAATGAGCCTTTTTTATGGTAGGTTCTGCAAGGTTTGGCTAATTCATGGCCAACCATAGCTTCTTGCCTCAACCAAGTACTCGAGAGCGTTAGGTGGTTGTCTTGAGCTACGGAATGCTACAGACAAATTGTCGACCACCTCAAATCATGTCAGTGGACGTCCTACACTCCTGAAATGAAAAATTGATGCCAAGAGTCTTGGTAGCCTTGAATTCAAAGAAAGTAAACTCTAGTTCCTATGGCTCTAAATAGAAAGAGCTCAAAGAGCCGAGATTTACGCTAGCCAAAAAGAAGTGGCAGAGCTGCCACTGGAAAGTGATGCAGGTGGATTTAGTGTGTTAATTTTGTAAATATTTTTCAATATTACAAAATACACATGATAGATAAAATATTAATCATGCAATTTAATCCCAACAAAAATAACTTTAGTTAAAATGGTTTTATCTTTTAAAAATCTTTAATCTGCCAAATCCCCTAAAAATAATACAATTATACATATCGCTCAAGTAATAAAGGGCTCTAATGGAGTTATAGATATCAATCCCACAGGGAAGTTGAAAATGTTTATAAGTAAATTCTTAAGATTATAATGTAAACTATAATTTTAAACTATAAAAGTGAAGTACCAAATTTGAATCTAGAGTAAATGAGTGAATGTTAAATAGAATTTAGTTAAAAGACTAAGTTAATTAAACTCATTGCTAAACATTCAAAAGTAAACTTACAAAAACTAAATAAAGTTTTTGTATGACAAAGAGTTCAAATTTAAGAAAACAACTTTCCCCTTTACATTGAGTATATGAATTATGAAGAAATTAAAATTATTTGAATATATATATATATATATATATATAATATTTTTTTTAAAACACAATGCAAATTTATAAATATGACGAACTCAAAATAATTATTAACGTTGCCAACAAAAAGAGCAAACAATTCATAAATGTCGCTGCCCCCCTCTAAAAAAACATTATACTTGAGGGCAAATTTGACATTTCATCGAAAAGAATTCTCTATTTCATTGGCTGTCGTCTCCTTTTAGAGCGGACTCGATCTTCCTCGTATTCCATTAGTCTTCCAGAATCAGAGAAGAGGATCTTGTCGTGCCCTCGTAAGTCCAAGTCGGCCTTCAGCGACTTCTTCACATCGTCCACCTTGTCTTCAATTTCTTCCTGATGTTTTTTGTGGTATTCACTCAGGTTATCAGCCAATTTGAATTTATCTTGAATAGAATGGAGTAAGTTGTCAGAAAGGCTCAGCCAGTGAGCTAGTGTTTGTATCATGCTGGTTACCTGTTCTGGTCTCAAATCCCTTTCAGCAGCAAATTGAACCTCAAAACATCTGCGCAACTGATCAAGTTTTCCTCTAACGATTCCTGAATACATGCACTCATTAAAAAGAAATTCTTCAAGCTCCCTCACATTTGAAATATCAATCTCTTGCATTAGCTGATCATAAGGCAGCACCTTGTTTTTCTCGGCTAATGTCAACACACTAAGTTGCTTCAACTTGCGAACTTGATCGGTCAGTAAGCTGGAAGATTAGTAGCATTATTCTTGTAATCAGTCCAAGTGCCATAGACAAACAATCTAAGCAAGTCAAGAGAACTGCAAGATTGAGTCCCGTCAAGCTTGAAAGGATGGGGACGGAGAGAATCTCAGTGATTAAAAGAGTGGCGAGAGACGCCCCTTCAAGATCTTCGGCTGCCTCACGAAGTGCTCGATGACCTCCACCTGCTGATGCTCAATATCCATGGTCATATGTCGTTCCTTTGATCACCCTGCTTCTGTGTAGTGATATCTTTCCAATACAAAAAAAAATTTCGATTCGTTGAGTGATATGTTGAAAACGATATCGAACGGGATGAATTATTTTTTTAGGAGAGGAAGAAAGCAAGAATAATCGAGTTAGGGTTTTGCAGCGATGAGCTTTAGAAGGAAGGAACTTCCTCTAGAGAGGTTCATAATATATATATATATATATGTGTGTGTGTGTGTGTGTGTGTGTGTGTGTGTGTGTGTGTGTGCTGCATTCATTGTGCAAGTGGTAGGCAGGGCCACTATAAGCCCCTTTGGCAAGGGTTCCATCCCTACCGTGGTGCGTGAGGGGTCGAATTATAGGCACATTGTGCGAGCTCTCATCATGGTGTCAGATTGCGCATGGGGAATCAATATTTCGGCCTCTGATAAACATTGATTTCCTTAATATATATATATATATATATATAAAGATCTCGTCTTCCCGCCACTCTTCTCTCGTTCTCCTCCCGTCCAAGTGCATAAAGAACATTGAGTAATCTAGAGTTTGGTCCCTAATTCTGTGGTTAGGTTAGGAGGATACTGGCTGCCACTCCAGAGCTCTCACTACTTCTTCACCTGAGGGCTAACAATCTCGCACTAGTTTCCAATCAACTTGATCAAATTGGGGATTTTAATCTGTCACCTTAAAATCTCCAATGTTGTATCCAACAAAGTATATTTCCTTATTTATTTGCACTCAACCCCATGGATGACTTCCTCTCCCATGGAATCAAATGTGATTCTCACTATGTTCTAGAATTCATAGCTCTTTTGGAACATATGTTTCTCAAAACATTTTAACATTTCAAATGGTCAGATCAAAAAGTAAATGAAGATCAGAGTTCAAATCATCACAAATTATTGACATCTAAAACTGTATAAAATAAAATCAATTTTTCATAAAACCATATCTCAAAGTAGGGAGAAGGATAAAAAGACTACTCAGAATTCATGAGAAGGATAGAATAAAAATAGATTTCATATATAAAAACAAGTTTACAAAATAATGAAATAAAAGAACACAACTTATCTCACAATCATTCCCAAGCAAATCCCTAGAAGTTCTCTTCAAGAACTTTCACACTTTACAAGCACTCTCAATTCTCTCTTAGCAGTGTAATGAAGAAGAAATCTCTCACCTTCCCTCTCCTCTTACAATCCTTGAGGAAAATCTCCAAGTCCTTGACTTTCTCCTTGACTTTCTCTGTCCTTGACTTTCTCTCTCTATCTCTCTCTCTTCTTTTTTGAAAATCCATCACACGCCTCCTTCAAAATTCTTCTAAAGCCCTAGACTTTACTCTCTTTTATTTGAGGTTGCCTCTCTCTAAAAAGAATTCAAAATTCCCTAAAAAATTTTGTCCAAAAGTAAACCCTTTTAAATTTAAAAGAAATGTCTATTGATCCAAGAGGCATATCTCTCCATAAAAGAACCTTCCAAAGTGTCTAGATGCATTAAATCACTCCATGTGGAGTTTAAGTTTAAAACAAGTGTTCCTTTTGAAATTTGTGAAAAAATTTTCCCGCATTGCCTTAATCTGTAAAAAGTTGTCTCTGGCGCTTCAGACGCCAACTTGCTTAAGAATGCGTTGTTCTGGCTTCAGGCGCCAAATCTGGCACTTCAGGCACTAGCTCTCTATCAAATGGTGCTTCAGACACTTCAGGCGCTAGCTCTCTGTGACATGGCGCTTCAGGTGCCAGTTTTGGTGCTTCAGGTGCCATAATCTCAAAATTCGCTATTTTAGCTCCAAATTTCATTATTTTTGCTACTTTTGCTCCAAATGCATAAAATTGATATACTTTTCACAAAAATATAAAAATACCCTTCTTTAAAGTGCAATATCACCAAAAATAAGCATAAAATGTATACTTAAAACAACATATTATTTTGGTGTATCAGAAAGAAAAGAAAAGGAGGTTTACCTACAAACCTAGAAATGCTTTGCACAAAGGACTTATACCATGTCTAGGTTAAGGATGCCTCTAACTCCCTAGTCATACTAGACAACCTCTTACGTAAAAATTCATGCTTAGCCAAGTTAGGTATCAAGAAGAGCGGGGACTTCTCTTAAGGTATACACATATGGTGTAGTTATCTTCCACGATCCTATAATATGAATGCCCTATTAGAATGGCTTGGGTGATATCTATTTTATGCAACTCATTTTAAAACTAGCCCAAAAAGGCTATGTAGAAAAGTAAAGTGGGGGTTTTGAAAAAATCAAAATATTTCAACCATAAAATTTTAAAAATTTTAAACTTTCATTAACAAGATTTTGTAGAAAGTTTACAATCTTAGGGCCTTTAATGAGTCTAGATTTTAATTTTTTTATTGTAGTAACCCTAACAAAGCAGTCATTGTCGGTCATCAATATGGGAAGGTTGTTATTTTAAAATATTTTTAATTTTATATATATATATATATATATATATACATATATAATTTTGAAAAGTAATATTTTAATTTTTTTGAAGGCATGAGATCGAATCGATATCATATATGCAATAGTTTAAATAAATGAGGGCAACACAACAAGTGATGTACCTATCCTGAAGAATATCACATTACTTGATAGTGATACTCGATTAAATAAAATATGGAATTTATAACATATGTTTTTGTCTACAAAACCTTTTATGTTGACCAACAAGTCCCTCTATCTAATATGGAAGATTAGATAGGGTTTATATTAAGCTGGATTCCAAAGTTCTTTATAGAGGCAAGCCCTCTATAGTTAATTGCATTTTAAGTGACCAAAGTAGCTTAAAAATACTCTCGATTCAGATCAATGATTTTGCCTTCAAGAATTTCAAAGTTTAAGTTTTCAACATTGAAGATTTGAATTTTAAAATGGAATGAGTCAAATAGGAATAATTATTTTCAAGAATCCAAAGGAATGGAAGGTTGGAGATGTCATTGATTTGAGGGAAACCTCAGTGACTTTCAAACTATCCTATTGTTAGACTTTGATTTTGAGAAAAAGTTACATGATTTTTCATCCAGCCAGTTTATTATTATTTAGGGCTTAAACTTTCTTGACACAGCTATACAAATGGCCTGGAAGATAGGAGAGTTTACGTCGTAACAAACGACAACCTCAGAGCTTAAGGCTAGTTAGCGCTTAAATTGTACAACACAATTGTGCAAAGGCCTAATGATGAGTCGATGATTTATGTTGTACTAGACGAGCTACCCCGAAATCCTATGGCTAAGAAAAGATATTTTGTTGTAGATTTGGTTGCTCTCTCGAAGTTGTTCTTCTATATATTCTTATCATGTTGTCCACAATGTTAGCTCCAAGCTCCTCATCGAAGTGATAACTCCAAGTTCAATTTTTAAGGTTTTACAGTTTATGTGACAGGTTTTGTTCTTATTTAAGTGTTATGGGAGAGGTTAAAGTTGATTAGAGTTACACCGGTTAGGATTACACGGTTCTCTCATTCACTATTTTCTTTTGAATTTACTTAGTCTAAATAAGTGGTTAAACACATTTAAGCCAGAGAAATCTTGTTAGCAACAGTAGGTTACCTCATCCGAGGGACTCCCGTAAATTTAAAAGGATGTATTATATTTTTTTTTGTTATTGTTGAAAGTGTTTAAGTTTAATTTTGAAAATTGTTATTTTGGCTTTTGAAGCAGCAATAAAATGACAATAAATAAACTGTAAATGCGTGTCTGTCATCTTCTCGATGCTCTCACTGAAATGTTGGCATTCATGATTATGTATATATTGTAAAGTGAAATTAAGAGAAACTACTAAGTAGTAATGAAGCCTTAATGATTTCAATTCAAAAGAAACCACAATTCATAACTTGGTGGGTCCCATGAAGTTTTAAGGATGATTTTCTCAACAAAGCATAATTAGTTCAATTTCTCTTCAAAATAACCAAAAGATTATAAAAGTGTTCGGGGCATAGCCCTAAACAACTCTTTATACTATTTCAAATTCATTTGAACATATTATCTTGTTGAATATATCACCCCAAGGTGCGTTAGGTTTAAACTGTGCTCATTTTTATATCTCAATTAACCCATGAGAGAGGGATAAGCAAGCTTTAACTTGTAGTGTTTGAGGGGATTAATTATGGTTCATCTTCCAACTAACCCTCAAGTATCTTTAGATTAAACTTAGTTCATCACAAAGCTCAAAAGACACTGGGGAAATGTGTAATTTAGGAGAAGTCATATTAAGAAGATTTGATTAAAGGTTTAACCAATGACTCAACCATTGGTTTGAGATTTTAGGTTAATGTATTATTGAATTCCTAACTTATGTCCCAAACATTTAATCCATTCAAGTCAATTTCATCTTCCAATGTTCAATTATTTGAATAATTAGATTTATACCTTTCTTTTCTAAAAATGGAGGTTAATTGGTTTCTACCTCTTACCCTCATGTTTCAGTCACCTTAGAATATTGCTTAGGCTCAAAAATTGCCTTTTAAACTCTTAACCCTTCTTAAATTTTAATTAGAGGGTGAAAAGTGGAAATTAAAATTTTTCCTCTGAAGCTCCTATCTTCATAAATCTTTTAAATTAATTCATAGGGGTATGAAAATTTGCCTACCTATCTCTCATGGGTTAATTAAGGTACCATACAGAAATCATATTTTTTTTTATTTTTATTTTATGTTTTCTAATTATTTTAATCTAAAAATAGAAACATTCAAAGTTAATTTACTTGATCAAACAAGGTAAAGTTTCTGTCCTTTGGAAAATTATTGAAGGTTCACCTAGGTTAGAAGATCATTTGGGCTAAATTTTATGAATTTTTTAATTATATGTTAATTTTGATAATTATCTTTTTATTTTGATAGTTAATTAAATAGAAAATGTATTTTATTTTAAAAAATCAATTTTATGTTTTTCATTGATTTCTCTCACTTCAAGGAACTCAAGGAAATTTATTATGTATTTTTTTATATTTATTTTTTTATAATTATTTTAGTGAGAAATTAGGAAAATATATTTTTAGGAATTTAAAAATACATAACTTTATTTATAAAATTAGAGAAAATATTCCAATTGATCCCAAGAACAATTAGAGACATTTTGGTACATTTTTGTAATTTTGCTATTTTTTGAATTTTTTAATTATTTTTAAATTTAAGAATAGTCCAAAAATGGACTACTTTAATTAATGTTAATTTTATTTTTCATGGATGCCCTTGGTCACAAGGAACACCTAAAATCTCTCTTTATAATTTTTTGAGTTATATTTTAATCATTATAATTATTTTAGCGTAAAAATCCTATTTATCTTGAAAAATACACTTTGATATCAAAAACATTTTAAATGAGTTTCTAATATACTGAGGCTTAATATATTCATTTTCTTCAATTTGGATCAATTTCTATGATTTTTTAAAGTATATTTCATTTATTTATTTTTTTATGGGTTTTAATGACTTAAATAATGAAATTATATTTTTAAAGCATTTAAACTTATGTTTTATTTTTGTTACACTCCCACAGTGAACCTACCATAGTAAACCCTATATTTTTATAATTTTTATTTTAATTAATTTAATTATTTTAATCAAAAGAGTTTACCATGCTAGAAGAGCTCTCCAAATCAGAGAACATTTTAATCACAAAAAGAACAAACTCTCCATATGTCATTTTTTGGTGATTAATATTTATGTAGTTATGATTTAATGAAGGTTTAGGGTACTTAATTAATTTGAAAATAAATATACGTTAAATAACTTTAATTTTTGGTCCGCATATTTCTCCTCTATTTACGGAGCACAATGGTATTTTTATTTTATTTTTGTGATTTTGCTAAACTAAGTTGTGAATTTTTTAAGTTTTCTGAATTAATTAAATAAAATTTTCTTTTCTACTTATCCACTTTGGCACCACAGCAACCTGCGACCCGTCGAAGCCTCATGAATCACCACTTTATATGATGCCGCCTTTTGAGTCAGCTACCATGCCCCCGCGCTTTATGTTCCATCAGATCCGTCCAGTGCAATATAATCTATCGGTTCGATACACGTGCTATTGGACAACTCCTGGTTATCGTCCCTATATGACCTAACCCTTAAATCATTCATTTTCTAAACCCAATTTCTCCCTCTATTCTCAACTAAATCGTGCAGGGTTTGTTTCTACACCATCATCTAGTTGAGATGAACACATTTATATGGTTACGTCCTCATGAAATTAAGCTTCTCTTCATAATTGGTGAAACCGAGCCAAAAATTAGGGTTGGTTATCTATACCTTTACCCAAGAGGTTAGGCCTTGATTGGATGCATGTAGAAGCTTCAGTGGAGTCTAGTGAACCTCCTTAAAGTGTCACCTCCCTCTGGTACAAGGCCAGGAAAAAGTTCAATAAAAGAGTGGCACAGGCTTGGTCTAGTTCTATGATAGAGGGCTCAAATATTGTGGCTTTTGGTGGGGAACTTCCTCTCTTGCTCTGGTGAAGCTTAAGAGTGAGTTAATTTTGGTGAATTAATTGAGTTGGTGGGATGGCCATGAAAGGTCTTGATTTTTGAATTTGAAATTGGTGCTAACCTGTGAGAATTAGAGTAGGAAAATGGTGGGGATTGGCTTCTTAGAGTTACAAAGGGGTCTGGTGACAATTTGACAGAGTTTTATTCGGGTTGGAGCACTCTTCTTTCTTTCCCATGGGAGGTCCTCCATTTATAGAGGAGGCTCTGGTGGCAAGAAAACTACTTAGGTGGAGGGAAGAAAAACTGTGAAGGCCAATTTGAGTGAGCCAACTCAGATGAGTTGAATTTTGGGTTTTAGCAATTAGGGCCCTCTCGGGCATGGGGGTTTTTTATGGCTGAGGTGGCCATCCGACCAGGGTTAGGTCACCTCTGAGCTCAGGGAAATTAAGGGGATTGAATCGTCAACTCAATTTGGTTTTAGGTAAGCTACAAGGTGAAGAACCAAGAAAAAAGTTGGGTTTTAGCTAAGTGAGATAGATTGGGTTTAAACTATTGTTTACGTGGTTAGGTTTGGTCCCAAAGTGGTTAGAGTGCTTGGATTGGCCCTAAAGAAGGTTTGGGTGAGGTCAAATGGTTGGCTTAGTCGTGAGGCAAAGGTTTAATTGTTGCATGGAAAAGGTAAATCAAAATGAAGGAGAGCGAGGGAGTGGTCACCTCCTTTTACCATTTTTGGAAATTTTCACTTTGTAATGTCCATGGAAGGCTCCATGGGAAATATCATGCCATGTATGTGTAGGCACTATTTTGGTTAAGGAGTTGCTAGTTGGAAGCTATCGGTCGCCGGAATCGAAATCTCGTCACCTGCTTCAGAAAGGCATTTAATTTACATATGTATATAATATATAAGTTTAAAAAAATATGTAGTTTTTGAAAAATATGAAATCAAACTGATCTCATATTTTTCATAGTTTAAATGAAAGAGCGCTATACCTCAAATCATGTATATATCCCGAAGGATAAACACAATACTTGAGGATGAGACTCGATCAAATAAACTAAAAAATATATTACATCTATTTGGCTTGTGAAACCATTTATTTGGAGACAAATTCTCCTATTTAATACAAACAATTAAATAAGTTTATATTAAGCTGGGTTCAGAAAAGCTTCCTAAAAGGGCAAGCCCCTATAGTTAGGGCAAGCCCCAAAGGGCAAGCCCCTATAGTTAATTACATCTTAAATGACTGAAGTCACCTAAGAAAACTCTCCATAAAAATCTGGGATTATTATCTTCAAAGAGTTCAAAAGGATTAGGACTTTTCAACAAAATCGAACAAAGAGGTGTGAAAGTTGAATTGTTATAATTTGGAGCATTTTGTTGTAGATTCCAAAGGAGGAAGAAATAGGGAATGTCACAGATCCATGGGAGAACCTCGATAACTTCCCAAGCTATCCTATGGTTTGGCTACAATTTTGAGGAGAAATTATTTAAGTGTTTCATCCTGCCAATTTTATTTGTTAGGGCTTACATTCATGTGAAACAACCACACAAATAGTCTGAAAGATGTGAGGATTTAGGTCATAACAAACGAGAACCTCAGAATCCTAAAACGAGTTAGGGCTTAGATTGTATAACATAGCTGCACAAAGGCCTAAAGATAAGGTCAAGATTTTTGTTGCATAATCAAACAACCTCAAAATCCTATGGCTTGTTGTTTAATTCTAAGGAAGAAAATAAGTTTAGCTGAGGAAGACATGTTTTGCTGTTGAAGATGACCGTGCTGCCCACCATGCTAGCTCCAAGTTCCTTGCCGTCACGAATTTAAGTTTTCTAGTGTGTCAAGTTGAGATGTCAAATAATATGGCCCTATAATTAAAGTTCTTTAAATGTTATGGGGCATGTTGAAGTTGATTAGAGTGACATAAGTTAGGATCCTAAGATTCCCTCATTCCGACACCACTATTTTCTATCAGATTCACTTAGTCTAAATAAATTTACTAAACTCAACTTAATGAGTTCCATTCTTTCATTTAGACCGTGAGAAGTCTCGAGAAGTCTCGTTAGCAACCTCCTCCGAGAGATTCCCGATCATCCAATAGAGACATCTTAATTTAGTTGTAATTGTTGTTTTGTGTGTTTGTGATTAAATTTTAAGTTGTCTTATATTTTGAATATTGTGGCGGTGAATTTTACCTTGGTTGATTTTATTTTTTGTTTTGGTTTTGGTTTTGTGGCTACCATAGCATTTTTGGTTTTCATGAAGGGCGTCATCGTTGTTTAATATAAAAGCTCAAGACAAGATGTACGAGAAGGTAAATGCATTAATGTAAAAGCGTACCTGTTGAGTCTTCTCGTTCCACCACCTGAAAGGTCAGTACTTGCAAGATATGTATATAATATTGCAAGGAATTTAAATTGCATGAGTAGATGAAGGTTTGCTACAAAACCACAAGCTATGACTTTGTTGAATCTTAGAAGATCATTTTGGGACAAAGTACGATAAGTTCAATTTGTTCTTCAAAACATCCAAAAGATTTCAAATTGCCCGGGATATGACCCTAAACTATTTTGAAGATCTCTTGAATTATTTTGAGATCATTTTTGAACTTATCATAATGTTCCAAAAATTATCCGAGTTTAGAGTGTGGCTACCCCATTGCTCGGTGAAACTTAACAATTCAATTATCCTAATGGTCGGGTACTCAATTAATCAATTGACGCTTCATTTAAGAGTTATGTGAGTGAGTGCCCCTAAGGCAAGTTTGAGTCATTTAAGGTTGTGGTGTCCAAAATTAAGGTCATTCTTGTAGTGCTTAAAGATATTAATCACCAATTATATCATTTTCTAAATCCAACCAACTTGAGTTTAGATATCGAACCTATGTCACTACCAAGCTTTTAACAATTATAATGGGGATTTTGGTGAAGATTAAGATTTTAATTTAAGTAACATGTATTTTCACTTAAAGATCACATTATCATCAATTTTCAGCTTAAGAAAATTAAATTATTATCCTTTTAGCTTAAGCCCCTCATTAAGAAAACTTTTGAGATTAGTTGACTTCTAAGTCATGAAGATTGGGGGAAGTTATTATCTCTTGATGTTGTGCAAAGGTGGAGAGTAAGTTCCTTCCTTATAATCACATTGTATTTCAATAATCCAAACACAATTATCAGGATCAAATTTACCCATTTATCCTTGGTTAACCCTAAATTTTAATGAAGGCACCAAAGTCCAAAATGACTATCTTGCCCTTGACGGACTTCACCTCATAACTCCTTAAACAAAACTCAAATGACTTTAAGGGTGTAAAGTGTTATGTCCATGAGGAGGATTTTTGGACCTCTCAAAACTTGATTTATATTAGATAGTTATTTAAATTTAGAAAATAGGATTTTCAAAAATTAATTTATTTAATCATCAAAAATAAAATTTATATTTACGGAAAAATTATTAGAGGTTTCTTAAGGTCAGAGAAACACTTTGACAAAATTTCATTATTTTTTTAATCAAATTTATATTTTTATTATTTCATTTTAGATCAATTTTCATGATTTATTTAAATAGAAAAGAGTGTTTTAATTACAAAAATTATTTTTATATTTTTATTAGACTCCTCTGAGTTCAGAAAACAGAGAGAATCAAATTTTATATTTTTTGTGATTTTTAATTTATTTAATGTAATTATTTTAGTGAGAAAAATATGAAAAATTCATTTTTTTTAAGACTTTAAAATTTATTTTTAGCTTAGGAAAAATTAAGAAAAATGCCCTAATGAATTTTAAGTAATCAGGGGACATTCCCACTCATTTTGAACCTTTTTTTTTAATTTTGATTGTTTTAATTATTTTTAATTCAAAGTATATTTTAAAAATGAAATATTTTTACAAACATGGGTTTTATTTTTATAAAATAACCTTGATCACAAGGAACTCAGACAAAGAATTTTCATAATTTTTCTAAGCATATTTAATTTAATATAATTATTTGTATACAAAAAGCAAGGTTTCCTTAACAAATCCATTTTAGTGCCTAGACTAAGTCAAATAATTTTGATATTTTTACAGTGGGTAGACATGATTTTTATGAATAATGTGGAGTTAATTTTGTTAAGTTCTTATATGTATTTAATATACACAAATTAATATAATATATTTATATTTAACTAAGTATAGAAATTCATAAAATGATTCAAAGCATCAAAATATTTTTCTTAGACTTCTCTTACCACAGAAAACCTATTAAAATTATTCTCATAATTTTTAAAGTGGTGTTTTGATTTATATAATTAAAATAAGCCAAAATGGACACCTTAGCTTGAAAATTAGGGTTAAAAGCATAGAGATGCCCTCTGACCTTGGAAAAATCAGAAGACATAGCCTCTGTCATGAGGAAAAAACCTTCAAAATTTCAAGCCATGGTGAAATATTTTAAGCCATGGTGAATTGAAATACCACAGAGGGTATTTAATTAATTAAAAACCATGAAGTGAGAAAATAATTTTCATTTTTAGTTCACATTATTCTCCTCTTTTCACTAAGAAAGAGGTATTTTTCTTAAGAAAGGTATGGATTTTTGAAGTTTTGGCATTTAAAACAATTCAAAAATCTTTATTTTTCTACTTATCCACCCGACACTAACTGGATCCTAGGCAGCTCCAAAAGAACACGCGACACTCCACCATTTGACGTCGCCAACCCTCTTAGCTACCACGTTGATCATGCTTTATGCACCATGGATCTGTCAGGCTTTATCTCCTCCGTCCGTTGAATGCACATGATATCGAACAACTCTCCGTTATGGTCCCTAAGTGACCTAACCAGTGAGCCGTTCACACTAAAACCTTAAGATCTCAACATAGACTCAACCAAATTGCATGGGGTTTGTTTCTAAACCTTCATCTACTCAAGACAAACACATCTATATGGTTTATACTATATGAAATATAGTAAATACGTATGGAGGGTCTAAACAAGCTCGATTTAGGGTTGGAGTTCAATACCTTTCTCTGAGAGGGAAGGCCTCAATCAGATAGTTGTGGTAGCTTTGTCTAGTCCCAACAAACATTCAGATGATGTATTATACCTTGATGAATGGTCTAGGTATGATTTTGACCAAGCTCGATTTCAGGCGTTGATTAAATTCTATGCTAGGGGCTATTTCAGAGGGGGCTTTTATGGGGAATCAACTTCTCTCTGACTTCTCCCACTGTGGGGAAGGTGTGTGAATAATTAATTGAAGTTTTTTGTACTGTGGAGCTGTGAAGAGTTCTGTCATGGTTTTTAGACAAATTTCAGTGGAGAAATTGGCTCAGAAAGGTGGCTATCAATGACTGAGAGCATGGGGATTGCACTTGGGATGGTTTAGAGAAGCTCTGGTGAGATTTTGGCAGAATTTCTTAAGCGTTCCAAGCACACACTTCCTTGGCCATGGAGAGATCCATTTAAAGCCATGGTTACTTGGTGGATCTCAGGGCTTGGAGTTGGGTGCTCAAGCTTGCTGAGGTGAAGGGAAGAAAGGCTCCAATGGCAAATGTGAGTGAGCCAAGTCAGGGAGGTTCAATTTTGGGTTTTGGCTATGTGGGGCTCCCTTGGACTGGCTATTTCCAGTGGCTGAGGAGGTGGCTAGCTAGGGTTTAGTCACTTCTTAGCTCAAGGAGGTCAGGGGGTGCTTAATGATGGTTAACCCCCAAGGGTAAGCAATGGTGAAGGAGATATTTGAGTTTAGGCCAAATATGGGGTGAAATCCCCTAAATCAACAAACCAATGGTCCATAGATCACTTTGGCTGGTTTAGGTGGGTTTAGGCTGGTCCATAAGGTGTGCTTAGTGGTTGTGGGGACTTTAATTTGGTGACTCTATGATGGCTAAGTCAATTTTGGTGCATGGGTCAAATTTTGGTTCAAATGGTTAGAAGTTGGGTTTGGGTTAGGTTAGCCGTGACTTTGAACCCAATTTAATGATCAATAATGTGTAGATTATTGTAATGAAGATTTTTGGTGAAGGATTGAAATGATTTTTAGTCCAATTGGAAGCTCAATTTGAAGGATTTTGGGATTTTAATTAATTTGGGCATGTTGGACTAGACTTGGGTCTAGGTTGGGCTAAGGATGGGCTAAGCCCAAATTGATGGTTTAAAATGGTATATAGAAATTTATTTAAGACTTTTCAACATAAATTTGGTGTCAATTCTGGGATTAAGGCATTCAATTTTTTGGAATTTGGAGACATAGCCAATTTGGGGCAAATTTGGGGATTTTAAACTTGGGTATTAAGTGAAATTGAGGCTTCAATAAGGACAATTTAAGGTCAAATTTGATGGGTAGGAGTGTTATGAAGAATTTAAGAATCAAATTTGGGCAAATTGAGTAGGCTATGGGGTTCAATTAGGTGAGATTAAGTGGTAGGGTCAAAATTGGGGGTTTTGATTTGGATCAAAATTGAGCTCAAAGCATGGGCCAATTAGGTTTGGATTTGGTTTATATTAATCATATTAAATATTAATTTGAGTTTATAATTAAAATTGAGGGAATTTGGGGCTAAATTGATCGACATTTGGGATGAATTTGGGTAAATTCGTCCTTTAAAGGCCATTTGGGGGTTTTGGTCAAAATTGTCAAATTGGCTGAATTGGGTTCACATGAAGGGTCCAAATTGGTTTTGGAGACACTTGAAGTGATTTTGGAGGTTTTGGGAAAGTTAGGGGTGCCTAAGGTATTTTTGTAATTTTGGGGGTATTTTGGTAATTTTAGAATTTTTGGGTGGATTTAGGTAATTTGGGTATATTGAAATGGTTTGAAATGATTTTTGAACAAATTTGGGTATTTTGGGTGAAATTACGATTTTGACCAAATTTGAGAGTTGGGGGTGTTTAGGTAATTTGGGTGGATTTAGAGGCAAAAGGCCAAAATGGGTATTTTTTATGGAATTGGGGTGTCAACCACCATTATGAGCTATGGACCAATGAGATCCCTATTTGGGTCCTCTATGTATTGGTCTTAGCAAAACCCTAGCCTAGGGCTAGTGGCTCTAGGGGACCATCTACATGAGTTTCCCAAAAGATCAATGGGTCAAAGTCAATAATTTTGGGTTTTAGGGTTGTGAGTGATTATGGGTGATAATTATGGGTGTGAGTGATTATGGGTGATAATGAATGCAAGTGAGTGCAAGTGAGTGAACCAGCTCCATAACAACACCCAAAGTCAATCCGAAGGTCAATCATCCCTATGGAGACTCATCTTTAGTTACCCCATAGTGGTCTCACCTACTGAGTGCTAGAGGTTAGGACAAATATGTGGAACTTCAAGTTGAGCAAGGGGGAGTGTAGATTTCTAAAGGTGAGGGTTCCTTTTCTAATTTTCTAAGAATATTCAATAGGAAAGTCCTATGGCTAGACCTTAGGCAACTAAAGAGGGAAAACTAAACCTCAACCAAAAATGAGGTCAATAGTATGATGCTGTGGGGAACTTTCATGCAAAAGAAAATTTATTTTTATGAATTGTTTTTGGAGAAGATGCCACCATGCCCAATTTGGATAAAAGTTCATGTGTATACATGATATGATTTTTATGATGCCTATAATTAATATTTAAATTAAAATGGGATGAATACAAAGGGATTTTATGTCATGTGGGTTCAATTTGGGCCTTTTGAAATCAATGCCATGGGTATTTGAAAATGCATATGGGTATGGGCTTCTAAAGTATGCATGAAGGATTTAAATTGAAATTAAATATTATTTAATCAAATTGTGCTTGGGTTTTAATGAAATTGTGTTTGAACTATGAAATTGTGTATGTTAGGAGTGAATTGGATGAAAATTGGGGGTCAATTTGATCAATTGGGTGCAAATAGTGGGTTTTGGGCTTTTAGGGGCAATTTGGGAAATTTAAAAAATTTTGGTGTATTTTTATTTGGGCATAACTTTAGACATTGGGTCATTCAAATTGATTTTGGGAATTTTTGGAGTAATTTTGGAGATTTTGGGGAATTTAGGGGCAAAATTGGGATTTTGGTCAAAATTAGTCAAGGGATTTTGGTCAAAATTTGGGATTTTGGTCAAAATTAGTCAATTTGGTGAAATTGAGCCCATTGGGTGGTTGAGACTGGTTTAAGGGAGGTTTGAAATTATTTGGGAGGTTTTGCAAATTTTTGGATATGAAGGGTATTTTGGTAATTTTTACAAAGTTAAGGGTATTTTGGGAATTTTAGGAATATTATGTTGTTTTGATCAATTTAGGTAGTTTGAAATGGTATGCCATGATTCTTAGAGAAAATTTGAGGATTTGAGCTACTTTTGGAAATTTAAAGTTCTATGGGCATTTTGGTAATTTTGTAAATTTTGGCAAAATTGGGTATTTTTGATGGGTTTAGGGTTTAGGATTATTTGGTCATGGGCCTTAACCACAGTTAACATCCTTGGAACCAAGCCTTGCCAAATGGAAACTCCTTCATGAACCTTCACATGTTGGTCCTAGCCATCCCAACCAAAAGCCAGAGGCTTGGGACCATCCATTTGAGTTTCCAAAAAAGTAAAGGGGGGAAAAAGGTTCAATGAGTATAAGATTAGGGTTTTAGGACAATTGGGGAATTGTGATGTGCTTGAGTGTGTGAAAGTCCAAACCCTAGCCACCCAAGGTTGTCCTAAGTTCAGCAGTCCTATGGTTACTCATCTTTGAATCCTGACATGTTGGTCTCAACTTTCCAAGTGCTAGAGGATTATGACCATCCATATGGGATTTCAAAGAGAGCTAGGAGGTGGTTTTAATTTTTATGTAGGCGGGCTCCATTTCCAAGCTTTTCGGATAATCAAAAGGAATGTTTTATGGCTAAATCCTAAGCACAAAATTTGAGTATTGACCATGAGATGGGAATTAGAATTTTGGTACCAACTCTGGAAAGATAAGAATTGAAATTTGGGTACGATCTCGAAACAAAAGTTTTGTCAAGAAGGAAGGGTCCAAGGACTTGTTTTCCAACTCAGAAAAGATTTTGGAGATTCTGTAAAAATTTGTGAAATTTTGTAAGATAATCAATTGCAGAAGTCTGGATTTGTAGAGATTGTGCAAAGTTCGTGATATTTCGTGAGAGTTCGGAATTCAAGAGATTTTCTTTTCTTTCATTTTTTATATTTTTAGATTTTGGTTGTTTTCATATTTTCATTTCATTTCTTATTGGTTTGTTTTATTTTCCTGAGAGAGAGGTATTTTTCTTATTGGTATTTTTCTTATTGTTTTATTTTCCTTATTGGTTTGTTCCATATTTTCGTGAAATTTCATGTTTTCATTTTTTGATATTCTTAGATTTTGGTTGCAAAATTTGAATATTAACTACTAAAGTGAATATTATATAAAATGCAGTTGCAAGACAAAGTTAATTAACTAAAACTAAACTTTCAAAAGTAAAATTACGAAAACTAAACAAAGTTTTTATTCATGGAAGATTCAAATTTAAGAAAGCATTCTTCCTGTTTACAATGTATATGAATATTGAAGAAATTAAAGTCATTTGAAAATATATATAAAAACTATTTTGTGCCAAATTGGAGTAATCCTATTCTTTATTCTCTTTCGAGTGCTATAAAGAATATTCAATAATCTAGAGTTAGGTCCCTAATTTTGTGGTTAAGCCAAGAGGATACTAACTGCCACTCCAGAACTCCCACTACTCCATCCTCTGAGGGATAACTATCTCACATCAGTTTCCAATCAAGTGGACCAAATTAGGGATTTTAATCTGTCACCTTAAATCTCCAATTCTGCATCCAACAAAGTATATTTCCCTATTTATTTGCACTCAATTCCATAGATGACATACTCTCCCATGAAATTAAATGTGATTTTCCAATTATTGTAAAAATCATAGCATTTTTTAGAACATACATTTCTCAACATGTTTTAACATTTCAACTGACTAGATCAAAAAGTAAATGAAGATCGGAGTTCAGATCATCAGAAATTATTAACATTTAAAACCATAAAAAATAAAATCATATCTCAAATTAGGGAGAAGGATAAAGAAGACAACTATGATTTCATGAGAAGGAAACGACAAAACATGGATTTCATGTATAAAAATAGGTTTACAAAATAAAAGAAATAAAGACACAACTTATCTCACAATCCTTCCAAAGAAAATCCCTAGAAGTTTTCTCCAAGCCTCTCTCTCTTTACAAACACACTAAATTCTCTCTTATAAGTGTAATGAAGAAGAAATCTCACATCTTACCTCTCCTCTTATAACCCTAGAAGAAAATCTCCTCTTACTTCCCCTTTCCTTTCACACCACCCCCACTTTCTCTCCTTTTCACGCCCCCTAAACTCCTTGAAGTCTTCCTCTTTTATTTTGGGCTTCCTTCTTTCAAAAGGAATTCAAAATTCCCTCTAAAATTCCCTCAACAGTCAGTTATTTTGAATTTAAAAAATGTGTCATTTGATCCAAGAGACATATTCATTCTTAAAAGAACCTTCCAAAGTGTCTAGATGCGTTGAATTACTCCAATAGGTGTGTAGAACAAACGTCCCTTTGAAAATTTGTGCAAAATTCATCTCAAACTGCCTTAATCTATAAAAAAGTCATCTCTGGTGCATCATGAGCCAAATTTGGTGCATCATGCAGTAGTTCTCTGGATTTTGGCGCATCATGCGCCAGAATCCCAAAATTGGATGTTTTGGCTCCAAATTTTATCCTTTTTCCAATTTGATTCCAAATTCTTAAAAATGATATACCTGCAAAAAAAACATGAAAATACGAATCTTTAAAGTGCAATATCACTAAAAATAAGATTAAAATTTGTACTTAAAACAATATATTATTTTGGTGTATCAACTTTCTCAACCAAGAATGGTCCTTCCCATGTCGGCTCAAATTTACCTTCTATCTTGTGGTGTGCAAGAACATGTCTTTTTATAATAAGTATCAAATCACCAATCTTGATTGCTCTTGGGCGGACTAGTTTGTCATGGGCCTGGATCATCTTGACTTGATACAGCTCCAAATTCTATTGTGCTGATAGTTGTTTTCCTTCCAGCTTTCCAACTCTTTCAACTGTAATCTGTCATTCTCTTCAGAAGTGAACTTGTTGGTTATGACAATTATGAGAGATGAAATTTGAACTTCCAAAGGAAGTACACCCTCGAAACCATACATAAGAGAGTAAGGTGTATACTACATAGGAGTTCCAAACGTCATTTTGTGGGCCCATAACGCTTCAAATAACTAGTCATACCAATTTATTTTATTTTCATTCAAAGTTTTCTTTAAGATTTGCCTGAGAGTTTTATTAAAAGCCTCAGCCAAGCCATTTTTTCCCAGATAGTAGTGTTGACCTCACTTTTGGTTGAGGTCTAGAAAACTTCTTTAGTAGCCTAGGTCTAGCCATAGGACTTTCCTATTGACTAGTCTTAGAAAATTAGAAGAGCTACCCCACCATTAGAAATTCAAAACTCTTCTTTTTACTCAGCTTGAAATTCCACATATTGATCTTAACCTCTAGCATTTGGTAGGTAAGATCATTATAAGAGAATTCAAGAAGAGTCCCTATAGGATTACTTGGCTTTAGGGTTGACCCTGGAACTAGGATACACCATATCTTCACAATGTATTAATCCCTGGTTCATTTAGAATGGATATCTATCCAATTCTATGTAAAATGCCTAACTTGGTCTTTTGCCCCTAGGCACCTCCAAATTACCTAACTGCCCTTGATACCCAAATTTGGCTAAAAATTCCAAATTTTGCCAAAATACCCAAAATTGA
>NW_018252830.1:72083-83136 GCF_001263595.1 Phalaenopsis equestris
TATAGGAAGCTTTTCCCGAACCCAGCATAATATAAACCCTATTTAATTCCTTATATTAAATAGGGGAATTTGTCGGCCAATATATTAGTTTCGCAGACCAAACGGATGTCCTAACTTTCTTTAGTTTATTTGATCGAGCCTCACCCTCAATTCTTGTGTTCATCCTTCGGGATAGATATAGGGTTTGAGGTAAAGCGCTCTTTCATTTAAACTATGAAAATTATGGGGTCAGTTTGACTTCATCTTTTTCAAAACTAAAAATTTTTTTAACGTCCTTCCAAAGCGGGCAACGGGATTTCAATTCCGATGACCGACAGCTTCTTACGGGCAAACCCCACACCAAAAATAGTGCCGACAAGTAGATTATCAAGTTGTGTTAATCTATCCCGTGTCTTCTGGAAAAATTATTCATTCTTGTACTCTTGAATGCAGACCCATTATCTGAAATTATTCTACATGCTACCCCAAAATGGTACACAATTTTGTTCTTAAGAAACTACAGAAGGTGGTGCTCCTTCACCACTTTGAGCAACACTTCCTCTGCCCACTTCAAAAAGTAATTGGTAGCTGCAAAAATGAATTAATGTTCTTTAAATAATGGGGGGTCTATCAGACCCACGAAATTTATGCTCGAATGTCCATGAAATGATTGTCGGATTTAGTACATTCAAAGTTTGGTGTAGAACTATCCGTGCATTTGACACTGGTGACAAGTTTTAACAATTTTCATCTAGTCGGTCATCATTGCGGGCCAATAGTATCCTAGTGTCTTAATCTTCATTTTCATCTTTAAACTTGACTGATGAACACCAAAAATTCTTGTGTGCACCTCCATATTCTGTTCTTCAAACAATTTCAGACATCTCAATCACATCTGATCAAATAACCTCCTATATAAGACATCATTTATTAAGGTGGAGGACAAAGCTCTTTTCTTGATCTGATGCGCGACTCACTTGTCCCTCAGTAGCTTTCTTGTTTGCAAATATTCTATCAATGGCCGAATCCAATCTTCTATAGTTTCTGGAACAACTATCACTGCTTTGTCATTTACCAACATGTTCAATGTATCTAGATTGATCTGGGATAGGACCCAACATCCCTAAACTATTATTTCAACGAAATCCTCCTACATACATGTAAATTCTTTTGCGAGTTGAGCCAAAGCGTCTACAAGTGTATTCTCTTTTTGGGAATCTTGTATAGTGCTACATTAGGAATTTTCTCCAATAACTTTATTGTATACTAAAAATACTACTTGATCTTGGGTTTCAGAATTCTATACTGCTCAACAACCTATTGTATAATCAACTGCGAGTCACCATAGACACGGTTGTTAGTTATCACCATTAAAATCGCTAACTCCAGTTCGATTATGAGAGCTTCATATTCTGCTTTGTTATTTGTAAATGGCTTTTTTAGATGGTAGGAGTATCCCAACATTCCCCATTATGGCGTACTGAAAATTAATTCAATCCCTGCTTTTCTAGGCACTATCGTTTGCAAATCTTTGTCCTGTACTGAAAAAGCTCCATCAAAGCTCATCTCTCAATGTTAAGCAGTGGGGTCTTCCATGTTCATCACTTATTCATCAAGCAAATAATCATTGAGCGGAAATTCTGTCGGTAAAGGATGCACTACATGGAATTCCACTAGCATTTGTCCCTTCATGGCCCAAAGAGGAACGAAAGTTATATCGAACTGCAATAATGTCATTAACCACCTGGTTAACCTACCATAAAGTGTCGGTCAGGTCATCAAGTATTGCAGAGGATTAAAATTTGAAATTAGATTGACATTATAAGAAAGCATATAATGTCTTGTCGGCACTATTTTGGTTGAGGAGTTGCCCGTTGGAAGCTGTCGGCTGCCAGAATCAAAATCTCGTCGCCCGGTTTGGAAAGGCATTTAATTTACATGAAAGATAAAAACAAGACTTTAGGGTGAGGCTTGATCAAATAAACTAAGAAACATATAACATCTGTTTCGTCTGCGAAACAATTTTGTTTGCCGATAAATTCTTCTATTTAATACGAAGAATTAAATATGGTCTATATTAAGCTGGGTTTACAAAAGCTTCCTATAAGAGCAAGCCCTTTTAGTTAATTACATCTTAGATAACTGAAGTCACTTAAGAAAACTCTCGATAAAAAAAATAGGAAATATTATTTTTAAAGAGGTCAAAAGATAAGATTTTTCAACAAAATCAGACAAAGAGGTGTGAAAGGTGAATGACTCAAATTTGGAGCATTTTTGTTGTAGAGTCCAAATGAGGAAGAACTAGGGGGTGTCATAGATCCGGAGTAGAACCTCAGTGACTTCCCAAGTTGTCTTATGATTTGGCTTCAATTTAGAGGAGAAATTATTTGAATGTTTCATCTTGCCAATTTTATTAATTTAGGGCTTAATTTGTGTAAAACGATCATACAAATAGCTTGAAAGATGTGAGGATTTAGGTCGTGATGAACGACAACCTCAGAATCCTAAGATGAGTTATGACTTAGATTGTATGGTAGAGTTGTACAAAGGCCTAAAGATAAGATTAAGGATTTATGTTGCACTAGGCAGAAAACCTCAAAATCTTATGGATTGTTGTTTCATTCTAAGGAATGGTTTAGCTGATGTAGACATGTTCTGCTATTGAAGATGGTCGTGTTGCCCACGATGCTAGCTCTGAGCTCCCCGTTGTAGCACCTTCAAATTTGATGTTAATTTTAAGTGTTCATGCAATTGTTGAGTCAACGATCTGCTGTCGGGTACCTCATATGAAACCAACTACTGGCCTCCTATTCTAAGGTATAGTGTGTAAGAGAAACAATAGCAGGTACAAGTACAAGGACAAAATTTTAAAAAAAATGACCTCGCATGCATTGTATCAATAAAAGAACTACCACCAGGAAAGCTCAAAAAAGAGCAACAAATGACTCATGATGAAAGAAAACTCTAGAAAATCAGCAAATGATTCAAAACAAAAATCTTGAAGCAACGATAGCAAATGGTGATGTAAAGAAAGTCACCGAAAACACGGGAAGACATCGGAAAAAGACCACCAATGCTTTATTAAAAGTTCCAATAAAATCACATGAAAAGTCCAAAGAAAGAAAACTACAAGCACTCGGGTCAGGGCTAGGCTTAGATATTATATATTTGCACTTGAGGGACATGGAAGGCTACTATTGATCACCCAGATCTATAGAGCCTACCACTCAACTAGAAGGGTGTCTTACTAAATCAAACTTAAGAGGGTACTCCTTAGCCCGATACTGGTAATTGATAAGTGGACAACTAAGTTACAATATATTTAAAATTTATTTTTTATCATGCATATGGATTTCAAGCATACTAAAGGAAGTTGTATCAATTTTTAGGAAAAAATATTTTTATAAAGATTGTATCAGTTCTTATCAAGTCAGTTCTTATCAGTTTTAAAAATTATAATTGTCCATGAGTCGATCAAGCCGTCGGGCGTAGGACCGTCAACAACCAAAGAAGGTAAGAGCCCCCCGCTAGTCTTGTGTCAGTAAATGATACTATCATCCTATAGTTCATCAGGTCCTAGGATTGGGTCCTGATGTCGTAGGATGGAATATCATTCCACTCTACCACCGATGTGCCATTGCCAACATCACCCTAAGCCCTAAAATAAGACAGGCCTACTTGCGACCTTGCTTGATGGTTTCATATATAACAAAAGGATATATATGGGAACTTATGTATGAGACATAAGCACCAAAAACTAAACTAAGAAGCAAGGAAAAAAATAATAAAAATGGAGATGAGAGAGAGGAGGAACTGATCCACCCAAAATGTCTAAAAGGCAAAGGGAATCAACCCTCAAAACTCATAACGAAAAAACCTGAAAATGAGGTCACAAGATCCTTGAATCAACCCAAAAAGGATATTATTTTCTCAAATTTTATAAATAGATCAAGCCAAGAAGGGTATCCCTTCCAAATCTTGTTTTAAACAGGTCAAAACAAGCCTGAATCAATGTGACAATTGTCTACGCGACTCCACCATCACTTACATAATCACACACCCAAGCCTGAACTCAAATGTGACATTTATGTTATCCAAATTCTAATGTCAAGCCTCCAAACTCTTTCCAAATTACAATTTTACAAGTTTTAAATCCTTTCATGGATCCGGTTCATACTAACTTCATACTTTCCCAAAATGAAGTTTTAAGAACCTTTCAAATCTTTCCAATCGAATTAAAGGAAAATAATTCGCAAATGACTTCCTTTGAATTCCTAAAATATTGTAAACAATAAAGCCATCTAGTTCTAATTTCAACCACAAGCCTCTCGCACTGTATAAGTTCCATATCACCCAAAATAATATATAAGTGCTCCAGAGCAATCAAGGGTAAAATGAGCCCAGATAAACCTCCAATAGGCTCACGGGTGGGGTCAAGAAAGACCACAACTAAACCATAGAATAAGCCCATGGGTAGAGGCAAGAAAAAAAAAACACAGCCAAGTCCCAATATAAGCTCACGGTTTGGGACAAAAAAGAGTACAACCGATCCCAACATAAGCTCATGGGTGAGGGCAATAGAGAAGGACAACCACCAGCCCAACTTATCTCATAGAGAAATCACAAGGGTGAGGCTCACGGCCTCACGGCCAAGGCAACAAGAAGTAGACCACAAGGGAAGTTACTACAAGGTAAGGCTCACGGTCACTGCAGCAAGAAGAAGACCACCACCAGCTATTGCTATTGTGCTCCTTTGATATACATAAGAGAGTGAATGGAAGTCATAATTTTTGGGATGACAAACTTGGTTATCAACAACAATTCTAGGAGGAACATTATCCGGAGAACCTCCGACCAAATCGAGCCCAATAAGAGGGAAAGCAAAATGACAACTCAAGCAAATCAAGCCCAGCAAGAAGGGTAAAATAGAGAAACATGACAGTTAAACCAAGTTCAGTGAAGGCAAAACAGAAAGTAGTGAAAGGCACAAACAAACCTAGCAAAGGATCAAAATAGAAAGACAGTACTTCTCAACTAAAATCCAAACTAAAAGGAGTCAAACCAAGCCAACCCTTATGAGAAAAATAGAGCAGAAATTCCAGCATTTACTTGAACAGGAATAACAATAATAAAGAGAATTGATACTTCATTTCTAGCATGTATTCTGGATGAGAAAATACCATTTCAGAGCTATAACTGTAGCTTTTCCAAGTATTTCGAGCAGAAAAGAGAAGGTAGCCATATTATGCCTCATTTTTACTGATTCTAGCAAGTATTTTTAAAAAATGCCTAAAATCTTATTTCCACATGCTTTAGAAGAGAAAAGAAAAACTTTTAGATGGAACTCAAAGTGATGCATATTAGAGGAAAGAAGAGAAATACCTCTTAATGTAGACTCAAAGCAAAACTCTAAGACAAACTTAAGAAAACACCTTCCTATAGAAACTTTCCTCCCAAAAGCTTTGAGAAACAACAACCAACGAACACCTGAGTCTCCTCTCTAGCACTTGCAAAAGATCTCAAGCACACACAAAAGATGAACAAATAAAAAAAAATGCAGTACCTCCCCCTCTCCCAAAATTTTCAGCCAGCACCTGAGCCTCCCCTCAAATGGGGTTTCTTATAGGCAAGAGGGAAAGAAGATGGAGAGAGATCTCCTCATCATGTTTGGCTCTAAGAGTCGGGAAGAGCATGATGCTCCCCATGCGGGCGTCTTGAGAAGTCGCAGAGGAGCAGGAGATCAAGATAAGGGATGGGTGTCTGCCGTATCACAATGGAGATGAGGGAGACAGAGGGTTCGGTCGGACGTGCGAACGGGAGAGGGGAAGAGGCGGACCAAACCTAGGGATTTAAGGAGAGAGGGAAAAGGGGGATTATATATAATAATAATAATAATAATAATAATAATAATAATAATAATAATAATAATAATAATATTATTATTATTATTATTATTATTATTATTATTATTATTATTATTATTATAAGCTCCATTTTGTGCAATTTCTCTCGAACATGTCATCGTTGTAAAATGAACATCTTCTTTAGGCAAAATTGATGTTACAGACACGTCGTCGCAATCTGTTTCGTTGTCCGGGCAACCTTGTCGCCGATTAGGTCGAAAAAGCATCAAATTTAATTTTTGTCAAAATTTTGGTTCGATCTCAATTGATCAAAATGGTGTAGATGGTTGTCATGAGATGTTTAGAAAAGATTTGAAGTGATTTTGAATTGGTTTGGGAGTTCAATTTGATGGATTTTAGTCACTTAGTCAATTTTGGGGTGTTTGATTGAATTTGGGTTTGGGTTAGGCTATAGTTGGGTTGGGTCCAAATTGATGATTCAAAATGGTCTATAGGAATGTTATAAAGAGTTTTCAACATAAATCGGGTGCCAATTTTGGAACTTGGGTATTCAATTTGTTCGAATTTGGGGGCATAACCAATTTGGGGCAAATTAGGGAATTTTTGCAGTTTGGTTAAAATTGAGAGAAATTAAGGCTTGACAAAGGCAAATTAAAGGTCCAATTTGATGTGTAGGATCATTATAAAGAGTTTAAGATTCAAATTGGGGTAAATTGAGATCAAATTGAGGTCAATTGAAGAGTCCAAATTGGTTTCAAGGACAAAAGGCTGAATTGGGTAATTAGTGAGATTGAGGTGCCAACCATCCTGATTTGAGCCACAGACCAATGGAATCTCCATTTGGGTCCTCTATGTACTGGTGCAAGCTAAACCCCAACCTAAGGCTGGATGGTTTAGGAGACCTTCTACATGAGTCTCCCAAAAGATCAAGAGATGAAATTCAACAAGTTTACGCTCAGGGTTGTGAGCGAAAGTGAGTGCAAGTCGGTGCAAGTGAGTGAAAAGTGAGTGCAAGTGGGTGAAAAAGATCCAGAACAACACGCAAGGTCAGCCATAAAGTCAAGCAGTCTTATGGGAAGTCATCTCGAGCTGCCCTGTATTGACCCCACCTACTAAGTGCTAATGGTTAGGACACTTATGTGGAACTTCAAGTTGAGCAAGGAGGAGTTTAGATTTTTTAAAGGTGAGGGTTCCTTTTCTAGTTCTCTAGGAAAAGTCAACAGAAAAGTCTTATGTCTAGACTCTAGGCTACTAAACAGAAAAAAATAAACCTCAACAAAAAGTGAGGTAAACAAATGGAGCCCCAATATGTGTGGGGTACTGGGAAAGCACACCGCACGTTTTGTCGTTGACTAAAAAGATCAACAAAGTAACACAGACTCCTAAGTCGACAGACCTAGAAAGAAGTGTAGAATTAAGTGCTAGTTGTTTCCGTTGGGGAATTAGCAAGTGGATATTCAATTAAAATTGAGGATTAGAAACTTATACTGGGGAACGGAGATTGGGTTTTGAGTTATCAAGTTTCAGATGTTTACTGATGATGGGAATCAGTATTTATGTGCTGACCCCGAGGTGGGAATTGAAATTTAGATATTAATCTTGTAAAGGAGAGTCAAAATTTAGATACCGACCTCAAAAGATAGGAATCAAAATTTAGGTACTGATCCCAAGATGAGAGTTGAAATTTAAGTATCAATCTCAAAAAGAGTGTTAGAATTTAGGTACCGACCTCAAAAGATGGGAATCAAAATTTAGGTATGATCCCAAAATGAGAATTAAAATTTAGGTATCAATCTCAGAAAGAGAGTCAAAATTTAGGTACCAACCTTTAAAGATGGGAATTAGAATTTAGATACTGATCTCGAAATTAGAATTGAAATTTCGGTATCAATCTCAAGAAGAGAATCGAAAGTTAGGGACCGACCTCAAAAAAAGGGAATTAGAAGTTAGGGACTGATTCCAAAATGACAATTGAAATTTAGGTATCAATCTCGGAAAGGGTATCAATCTCGGAAAGAAAGTAATCTCGGAAAGAAAGTCAGAATTTGGGTACCGACCACGAATAATGAGAATCAAAATGTAGGTATTGATCCCGAAATAAGAATTAAAATTTAGGTATCAATCTCAAAAAAAGAGACAGAATTTAGGTACCGACCTCGAAAGATGGGAATTAGAATTTAGGTATTGATTCATAAATGAGAACTGAAATTTAGGTATCAATCTCAGAAAGAGAGTTGGAATTTTGGTACCGACCTCAAAATATGGGAATCAAAATTTAGGCACTGCTTTCGAAATGAGAATTTGAATTTAGGTATCAATCTCGGAAAGAGAATCAAAAGTTACGGACAAACCTCAAAATAAGGGAATCAGAAGTTAGCGACTGATTTTAAAATGAGAATTGAAATTTAGGTATCAATTTTGGAAAGAAAGTCAAAATTTAGGTACTGACTTTGAAAGGAGGGAATCAGAAGTTAGGGACTGATTCTGAAATGAGAATTAAAATTTAGGTATCAATCTTTGAAAGAAAGTCAAAATTTAGGTACCAACCTGGAAAGATGAGAATCGAAATTTAGGTATTGATTCTGAAATGAGAATTGAAAGTTAGGTATCAATCTCAAAAAGAGAGTCGGAATTTAGGTACCAACCTCGAAAGATGAGAATCAGAATTTTAGGTACTGATTCTGAAATGAGAATTGAAATTTAGGTGTCAATCTCAGAAAGAGAATCGGAAGTTAGGGACCGACCTCAAAAGATGAGAATTAGAATTTAGGTACTGATTCCAAAATGAAATTTAAAATTTAGCAGAGAATTTGTAGTGTTGAATCCATAAATATGTGTTATGTAATAATGTTAGCATTGGTGAGGAACATATGTGAAATTTTGTGGTATTTAGTGCAGACCAATACAGTCGTGCTGCGCGAGCAAAGAGTAAGAGACCTCAAAATCGAGAGAAATAACTCAACAGATTTACTTTCTTTGCTTGTTGTTTTTATCACATTTAATTTTCAAAATATGTTTTCCAAAATTTAGTTTTCGTTAGTTGATTGATTTTCAAAAGAGTGTTTTATTTGAATTAATTATTAGATTTTTATTATTTTGTTCTTTGTTCATTGTAGTTCAGAACCAACGTATGGTTTTATGACTCTTTATCCATCCCACAAAAGGGCAATTGAACAAACAGACAAAATTTTGAAAGAAATTTCATGATTTGCTTAAAAAAGTGTTACAAACTGAGTACAGGCCAAAGCCTAAAAAAGGTACAATATGTTGAATGCATAAAAGTACGTCTAAAGATATCTCATGATGGGTACATATGACAAGCCGAGCATATCTGATACATAAATCATCATATCTACTGTGTCAAAATTCAATGCAAAAAGGTATCTCCTGAAAGTCCATCTCTGGTGGGGAGAGCTCCCAATCGAGTCGACCTACTAGGCCATGCTTCAAGACAAGAGTTCCCTTTGCAGGTGCTTAGAGGTGCAACCCTCTCATAGCTCGTAAGGTAGTAGCTCTTCCAACTTGGGATCTGGCTGAAATCCATATAGCATTTTGCTGTCATCCATTCTTCGGAAAGTTACAAAAAACTCTAGGGTATTGTACTCATAGAATGAAGTGTTTGGCGGTGTCTGTACCATTTCCTTTAAGAACCAGTACTGAACCCAAAGGTAACGGAATCTCCATTGATCCTCTGAACTCGTCGAGGCCAATGACATCTATTAATTTTCCAAAAAAAATGTTGCTTTTGCTTATGAAGGAGACCCTGCAAAAAGGTCTTACAAAATTATAATGGTCTATATATGGGGGAATGCAGCCGCCTTCATCGTAAATGTTGATGATGCAGCTGTTGGGAATACATTTGACTAGGAGTACGCTCTGTCAGACCATTCTCTTGATCATCTATTTTATCATGGGAGGTAGCAGGTCCACCTCATTGTATCTCAAAATCCTTGGGTGATTTCCTTGTCTGTTCTGGGTGAAGTTGTAATAGCAAACACATTGTATGGTGATTTTGCCTTTTCCATGACTCCATTTCCACGACTCAAAATAGGTTCTTTCCATCAGAAGGCCTCTCGACCCCTGTCTCTTAGATCAAAGATACAATTGGGAATACTTCTTTCATTGCTTTTGGAGAAGACCCTGGTGTATAACTCCAAGCCTTATAGTATATTGAAGAATCTTCCTTAAACTTCTTCATAAAATTGAAAATCACTTTTCCTTACTTTAATCAATTTGTCAAATTATGCCATGGTGATCATTGGTGGCTGCTGAAGATGCTCTCTCATTTCAATGTAAGTAGGAATCCAAGCTGATGCTTTCTCCGTATACGATAGAAAATATGACTTTGTATCTGGTGGAATATATGATTCCCCCATTGGGTGATCGGTGATCTGAAATCCATCATTGGTGAATGTGTACTCCTTAAAGTACTGTATTGTTCTAGGTGGAGGACGTTGCAGTTCGGTCATTCCACAAATGCCCATGTAGCTGGTGTCCGTGTAGGAATCTCGGCATTGCATGTCGGGCAACCCAGACAAAGGTCATCTAGAACTTTTGTTATCTCCGGTTATGTAGCGAACTCGAACTTATCCTCTGTGGCAGGAAGGCTGGAAGAAGTCTCTCTCATACCTAGCTCGTAGATTCTCCCTTCTAGAATCGGGTTATTTATTTAGCATCTTCTTTTTCCACCCTGGAAAGCTCTATGTTTTTGGCAATTGGCATTTCTGCGTTGAGTTCTTTGTAGCGGTGCATCTGGTAGTCTCTCGTCATTAGTAGTGACTAGGCCTCCAGTCGGTGTAGTTATCATAGACAACAAGCGACTAGTTCCCTCCATTGGATCTTGCTGTACTATCACTTTCTTCCCCTTTAGCGAGGAATCCTTCTTGGTGCTGATCATTAACAGTGATGGTAGACTTCTTTTTCTTGACAACTGACCACATCCATCAGGAGACCTTCATAGTCCATATGGACTTGACTAAAGTCTACGTCGAAGTTTATGATGCCACCCTGCGGTGCCCCTTGCTTATTAAGTGCAAGATTCCAGCCATCCTTAAAAGGCAAAATTAGATTCTATCCTGACATTTACTCTACAGACGGCAGAAAAAAATATCAGTGCGCTGAAATTCAGCAGGTATAAGAACAAAACAAAACATTTATTAGATGAAATTTTAGTTTACGTTGGTGAGGAGATCAATTATATATATATTACC
>NW_018252830.1:83187-90974 GCF_001263595.1 Phalaenopsis equestris
TCCGTATATATATATATATTGTTTTTAATTTAGTAAAACATCACACTTGAAAGTAGAAAAGAGAAAATTGCAGTATGTAACTTCAAAAGTTTTCATTTTATTGAGGTTAATTTTATTACAAAATTCTGGACCCGGTCATAGACATTTGGCCAAATAAATAACCCCAGAATAATCAAAATTTCAATTCAAGTGATATCAAGTTGCATAGTATATCTTCAAGTAGCATCCATTGATCGACAACATGGGTCTTTTGCCTCAGAAATACACCAGCTGGTAGACTCCTCCTGAATAAACTTTTTCCACAATAAATGGTCCCTCCCAATTTGGCTCAAATTTCCCACCTAACTTGCGGCGTGCAAGAATAGGTATCTTGAGAACAAGTACGAGATCACCAACTTTGAACGTCCTTGGGCAGACCAATTTGTCATGAGTTTGTACCATCCTTGCCTAGTAAAGCTCCAAATGCTGTTGTGCTTCTAGTCGCTTTCCTTTGAGACTTTCCAATTCTTAAATTCTAAGTTATGTATTTTCTTCTGTTGTAAGTCGATTGGTGATAACGACTCTGAGAGATGGTGTCTAAACTTCTAGCTATAACACGACCTCGAACCCGTACACGAGTGCGTAGGGTGTACATTGGCTAGTCCTGAATGTTATCCGGTAGGCCCACAAAGCTTCTAACGGTTTGTTTTGTAAATCTCTTTTATTCTCGTCCAAGAGGTTTTTCAAAATTTGTACCAGTGTTTTGTTGAAGGCCACAGCTAAGTCATTTGCCCTGGGATAGTAAATTGTTGAGTACCTCCAATCTATCCCGTGCCGTTTAACAAAGTTATTGATCTTTGTGCTTTTGAAGGCTGTCCCATTGTAGAAAATTTTTTCTACACGAAACTCCAATACGATAGACGACTTGGCTTTTGAAGAACTGAAGTACGTTCTTTGTTGTAACCTCTCGTAACGGCACTTCCTCTGCCCATTTGGAAAAGTAATTTGTAGCTGTGAGAATAAATTTGTGTCCCCTAGAGGATGGAGGGTCTATTAGACCTACTATGTCCGTACCTCAACAATCAAATGGACATGGAGCAGTGGTTGGGTGTAGCATATTTGGAGGTTGGTGTAAGACCATCCCATGCACTTTGCACCTAGTGACACTTTCTGGCTGTATCCATGCAATCAAACATCATTGCTGGACAATAATATTTGAGTCTCTTAATCTTCATTTTCATTTTTGGTCCCGTCTAGTGAGCACCACACAATCTGGCGTGTACCTCTTTGACAACATTTTGTGCTTCTGTTTTGCTTAAACATCATAGCCACATCTGATCAAATGCTCTTTTGTAGAGGACATCGCCCACTAGAGCGTACCACATAGCCCTTCTTGTGATATGATACGTTGTTGACTTGTCTTCCGGTAACTTTTTAGTTTGAAAATATTCCATAAATGGCCTACGCCAATCCTCATTGACATCAACAACTACAACTGTCATTCCTTTTTCTTCTTCGTGCTTGTAAGGATTTCTGAGGTCGATTCGGGATGAAACCTATCTTCCTTGTACTGTGATGTCAATGGAACTCTCTGGGGAACATGACAATTCTTTTACAAGATTTGCTAAAGCATCAACATGGGCATTATCTCCCCGAGAAATCCGAGAGAAAGTTACATTGGGGATTTGTTCTAGTAGCCTCAATGCGTACTGATGATATTATGTTAACCTTAGATTCAAGATCTTATATTGCTCGACAAATTGTTGAATGATGAATTGAGAGTCACCGTAGACGGTGATATCTGTCATATCCATTTAGATTGCCAATTCTAATCCGGTGATTAAGGCTTCATATTCTGCTTCGTTGTTTATGCACGGCTCTGTCAGGTGGTAGGAGAATCTCAACATACCCGTATATGGTGTGCCAAAGATCAAACCAATCCCTGCTTTGCCTGGTATAAATGTTCCCGATCCTTTACTTTATTTGGCTGACGAAGCTCTATCGAAGTACATCTCCCAGCGTTGCGCACTGGATAATTCTGTATGTAATATTTGTTCATCTCGTAACTCTTTGTTAAGAGGGGACCCAACTAGAAGTGGGTGTGCAACAAGAAAGTTTGTCAAAATATGTCCCTTGATAGCGCAGAGGGGAACAAAAGTTATATCGAATTGCAATAAAGTCATTGACCATTTTGCTAAACGTCCGGAAAGTGTTGGTCGGGTTATCAAATATTGTAATGGGTTAACTTTCAAAATCATGGTTATCCTATGAGAAAGCTTGTAGTGTCTAAGCTTTTGGGCGGCAAAAATCAAATCTAGACAGTGCTTCTTGATAGGCGGATACTTTACCTCCGTCGGTATTAGACGTCGACTTAAGTAGTAAAGTGCATTTTTGCATTTTCCTTACCCTCGTCATTACCCTCGTCATTGACTTGGGCTAAGAGGACTCCAAGAGAGTCTTGTAAGGCCATAGTATAAAGTATCAACGATTTCTCTAGGATAGGGGTTGTCAAAACAAGAGGTGTTATTAAGTATTTCTTAAAGTCCTTGAAGGCCCGCTGGAATTTCTCTTCCCAAAAAAAATTGGCATCCTTTTGAATTATTACCGAGAAGGGCTGACACCTACCTTAGAGATTAGAAAAAAAGCATCTCAGATATGCCAATTTCCCTTGGAAGGAAAGTAGTTATTTCAAGGTTTTGGTAGGAGGCATTTCCAAGGTAACTTTAATCTTATTCGGGTCGATCTCGATTCCCCTATGACAAACAACGAATCCTAGAAATTTCCCAGAGGTAACGTCAAAGGCACACTTTAAGGGATTCATCTTGAGAATTTATTGCAGTAATCGTTCAAACACTATCCTCAAATCGTACAAATGGTTTATTTACTGTTTACTTTTAATCACCAAATCATCCACGTAGCATTCCACTTGATTGTGAATGAGGTCGTCAAAGATCTTCGTCATTGCTCGTTGGTATGTTGTTCCAACGTTCTTCAACCAAAATGACGTTGCTGTATAGTAGAAAATCCCAATAAGTGTTCTGAATTCTGTAAGTGATGCATCTTCGGGAGCCATCTTGATTTGGTTGTATCCTGATGATCCATCCATGAAGGAAAAAATCTTGTGTGTCGAAGCAATGTCCACCATTATTTCTGGTATCGGCAGTGGAAATTCATCTTTTGGATATGCTTTATTCAAATCCTTGAAGTTGACATATACATGGATTTGTCCATTTTTCTTCTTAACTAGCACAATGTTAGCTAACCATGTGGGGTGTTGCTCTTATCTCACAAAGTTAGCGTATTCTAACTTCTTCACTTCGGTAATCACTTGATGCTCTATTTTGAGGCACATTCTTCTTGGAGCATGTTTTATTAGGGCCATATCTTTATCAACTCCAAGTTTATGAACTACAACCTCTGCTGATAGTCCTCGCATTTCATCATAACTCCATGCGAAGCAATTTTTAAATTTTGACAATCACTTTATTAATTTTGTGGATTCTTCCTTATTGAGTAAAGAACTTATGAAGGTTGTCCGGGGCTATTCCTCAACCCCGAGATTGATTTCTTTCAACTCATCAATTATTGACTTAATTTCTTCTTCAAATTCTGACAGAGCATCTTCTATTAGTTAATCAGTAGAGTCATCCACCACATCAAGGCAATCCTCTTCTGATTCACTAGTAACAACCATGCAAAATCCCGTATCATCGACTGGTCTGATCGTACCAGATCCGAGACCCTCTTTCAAGTTAGGAATTTGACTCTTAACATTCCATAATTTTTTAAAAAGTTTTAATTTATCTTTCAACATTTATTTCAATAAATGACCCTATTGAATTAATTTTTATACACAAGGTAAAAAGTAACCAGAAGGTAAGTCGATTAATTTATTAGAATTTTCATCCAAATTTACGTGATTTTCAAGATTGGTAGAAGTATAAGCACGGTAAAACTTGATCGAAATTGAACCAACACTACATAATTCCTTGACCTTTAAACTCTCGACATTTTGAGGGAGAATCAAAGTAAGGGACATGGTGTTCACATAATGATTTATCCGATCATACATTGCCTCATGTTCACTTTTCTTTGTATCTTCTAAGGATATCCCTGCTGAGGTTTCTTCTATTTGGTCATTATTATTTCTTCTTCAGAACTTTCTTCATCATCAATGTTGATGGTCGACCTAGTCCCTTCAACAATCACATTGCCTCTTCCTCGTCCACATCCCCGGCCTTGATCTCAGGTATATGGGATAAAAGAACCCCTATCACCTCATTGTGAAGAGATCATAACAAACTGTCGAAGCGGAGTTGAATGGCCTCTTCTTTGTGACTCCTTTGAATCTTCCACTTCATTCGACACAACTTCACGAGAGAAGACAATGTTCTTTAGAGGCGAGTAGTAAAGGACATCTTCATGCCAACTTCATGAACTAAAAATGGTTGTAAATCTCCCTTAATGCAATGTTATTGTCCGTCCATATAATACTTAATGCATTAATGTAGGGAAGACAAAACCATGTCGTGCTCGTAAATCCACGGTCGACCAAGTAGAGCTTTAAAAGAGGTCTCAGCATTGATGATATGGAATTTAGCGATTGTTATTAACTCTCCAACTTTCATAAGCAATATAATTGATCCAAGGGCTCTCTCTCCCTTTTGGTTGAATCCTTTTAACATCATCTTATAAGCTTTAAGCTCCTGAGATTCAATGTCCAAATAGGCGAATGTTTGTAGGCTCGTGAAGTTGAGGGATGCTCCAAAATCTACTAAAACTCTAGACAACATGAATTTGCCTATGTTAATGAAGATATAGAGTGGACGATTATGGTTGGCGGTACCAAGCAACAAGTCTTCATCCGTGAAAGTTACCCCTGGCTATTCTTTTAACAAGCAAAATTTATCTGAGGATGTGCTGACCAACTGGGCTAAGCAAATATCTAGATCAAGCAGCGCCGTAACAAGAGACTCTCTCATTTCCTTTGACAAGATTAAAGCATCATAGATACTTAGTTTGGCAGGCAACTTTCTAAGGTGAGCTAGCACGTTATTATCCACCTACTAAGGCACTCCATCCTTTACCTTGTTATGCGGCTCTTCCGTAGATGGAGGTGGAGATGGCTCTTCTCAAGTTATAATTTGTTTTTCTTTATTTATTAGAGCTGACCTTGAGGGTAATACTTTCCCGCACCTTAGATTTATCTATGTGATTTCTTCTTCTTGAGATGTTATAGGCAAAATTTTTGGTGTTTCTTCTTCTTCGTTAGAGAAATCCAATTTGATAGCGAGCGGTGCACCGTGGCACTCGAGGACTGGTTCCTCACTCCCGACACTATCATAACTAATGTCGTCGATGTCTTCTTCATCCTGGCTAATGGATCTATTGAACTTAAGTACACTTTGAGGATCAGTTTGGGAATCAAAATCAAAGCTAGAGTGATTGAAATCAGTCATGCTATTACATAAATAGTTAAAACGTAGCCGCAATCATCATCACTATATTTATAATACCCTGGAGGGGTAAAAAGATAATTATACATGACCAAGGGTTCGAGGATTTTCTCCCCCGAATCCGAGACAACCAATCTAACAGAGGCAGCCCCTATCCAACTTACCAAAGGAAAATATGTTGAGATTTTCATACCTATTTTACACTGATTTTGATGATATTACACTTTCAAGAAGGATATTTTTGATTTTTTGTTGCAGGTATGATGAATTATGGTCATTGAAGCAAAAAGATGCAAAAAGGAGCAAATTTGGAGCGAAAAGACCAAAATATGAAGAATTAAACTAGGGCGCCGACGACAAGCCCAACGACGCCGACGACTAGATTTTCCCGAGACTCTAGCCAAATAATTTAGAAGGACCGTTGACGGCGCCCTCGAGGCCGCCGATGGTGAGATCGGCGATTATCTCAACAGGTGCATTGAATGTGCAAACGATGTTTGGAGGGATGCTTAGGCAACTCTTAGAAAAACTCTTCTACAACTTTAAAAGAAGATTTTGGCCGAAAATTGAAAGGGAGATCGAGGAGTTGGAAGGTTAGAACAATATCCAAGAGCCCCAGTAGTGTGTAGAGAGTTTAATTTAGGGTTAGATTGTGAGGAATTCTTCGAGAGATTGTAAGAGTGGAGGGAAAGTGAGAGATTTCTTCCTCCTTGCTACTTTAAAGAAGAATTGTGTGTGCTATAAAGAAAAGGAAGAGATTCAGAGGAACTTTGAGAAGTTTGCTTGGGGAGGAATTAGAGATAAGTGTTATTTACTTGTTATAGTTTGTATGACTTTGCTTTTATATATAAATTCTGAGTTTTGTTGTGACTTCCCCATGAGATCTGAGTAGTTTTCTCGTCTTTCTCATTGTCTTGAGATTTGTGAAATGGTGATTTGAATTGGTTGAGCCTTGAAAATGTTAAAGAAGTTGTGATGATCTTTTCAATTTAATCTTAATTTACTTTTAATCTGGCCAATTGATTTGTTAAAATATGTTGAGTTTTACAACTAAAGTAAAGATTACATCCAAGATTCAGGGAGGTCAAAGCCCTTGGAAGTTGGGTGCAAATAAATAGGGAAATAAAATTATCGGGCGTAAAATTTGAGATTTTAGAGTGACAGACTAAAATCCCCAATTTGATCCTATCGTTTGGGTGTTGAAGTGTAGATGTTAACCCTCAGGCGAGGGGAACGTGGGATCTCTGAAGTGAGAGCCGGTATTCGCCCAGCCTAGTCGCAGATTCAATAAACAAGCATAGGATTAGTCAATGTTCTTTATGCTTGGACCAAAGGGTAAAGAATATGCATGCTCCTATTTGACATAATACAATTTAAACTGATTCACTTTATCCATTCACTTTAATTTCTTGACAAGGAGAAGGATGCTTTCTTATATATTGAATTTCACATTAGAACTCTTATTAGTATAATTAGATATTTAAGAGTTATTAAATTTACATATTTATTTCAATTGCCAATTAGTGACAGATAAGCAATTTGAATTATATTGTTGTGATTAAGTATTGATTTTCTAAAATCTTGGTTCGTAGCCTCTAATATTACTCCCTGTGGGATCGATATCTAGGACTCTATTAGAGCCCTATATTACTTGAGCGATATGTATACTTGAGTTGATAAGTGTGACTTTACCATTATTGAATATTTCATATATACGTCTTTATCAAATCTATAATCGTTATCATATTTTTGGTGCAGTTGTTGAGGAATAAAATCTTCTAGCAGCAGTATTAAATACTTGTATTTTTAAGCATATATAAAGTTGTTGTCATGTTTTTGGCACCATTGCCTGGGAGTAAACAAGAATTATAATCACTGTAATGGAAAAATTAGGATTATTAGAAAAGCTTTACTGGAATTGCAACTTATTTTCATATTTATTTAACTGTTTTTCTGTGTACTGATTTCAATTGTATGCGTAAATTTGGACCTGAAAATCTTATACCCTACGATTCGGAAATAGAATGCACTGTTAGAAGAAATGCTGCATAATGGAAAAAAACGTAAACAATCAAGGAATAGAAAATGAACACCAACCTAGACCCCTACGAGTTTATGCAAAATCCTGATGTAGTTGCTAATCGTAGGGTATAAGATTTTCAGGTCCAAATTTCTATCACTAGGATCTATCCATCCAAATCGTAGGGTATGAGATTCTATTTCATTTAAGGTATAAGATTTGAGAATCTTAAGCCGGTATGAAATTCATTTATGTATCCAAAATCCTGATGTAGCTGCTAATTCATTTGAGCTTAAACCTGCTATTATCCAAATGGTACAAAACAATCAATT
>NW_018252830.1:91056-91507 GCF_001263595.1 Phalaenopsis equestris
TGTGCTACCTTTAAATATGACAGAGTTTTGAATGATATTGTTAGACTTAGACTTTTTCCTTTTTCACTTAGGGATAAGGCCAAGTAGGATCTATATTCATTAGCACTAGGATCTATTAGAACTTCAGGAGAACTTTCATAGAAATTTTAATCCAAAACTCTAAACTTAGAAATGACATAATATTGTTTTGTCATATTGATGGAGAGTTGATATATGAAGCTTGGGAGAGATTTAAAGATCTTTTTAGGAAGTTCCCTTATCATTCGTTACCAGATTGGTTGATAATTCAAACTTTTTATAATAGAATAGTGGGATCACTTCGATCGATTAGAGATGCTGCGACTGGTGGTTCTTTAATGTCAAAACCTTTTGATGAGGCTTATTTGTTAATAGAAGAGATGGCTACAAACAATTTTCAAAGGCCCTCTGAAAGGGTAAATCCTAAAAGAGT
>NW_018252830.1:91587-100614 GCF_001263595.1 Phalaenopsis equestris
AATATCAAAGAAATTAGATCATTATGGAATGAATTATTCTCCAACACCTACTATGATGGAAGAGAATTCATCTGTGCAATTTGTGGATATTCAACCTTTGTATGAGACTTTAAATGCTATTAATAATAGACCCAACAACCCTTATTCAAACTATTATAACCCAGGTTGGAAGAATCATCTAAATTTTAATTGGAATAACAATTCTTCTATAAATCAAAAATGGGCAAACAACCCAGAGAACCCATTAGAAAATTCATCTAACCTAGGAAATGTTAATTATAGACCTTCTTATCCTCCACGATTTAACAGTAAAACTCAAATTAAGGAAAAGAAGTTTTCTATGGAAGACATGATATTAAACATGGGTCAACATTTGCAGAATCAAGGAAATCAATTACAAATTCAAGGAAATCACCTACAAAATCAAGGAACTGCTATTAAGAATATTGAAAATCAATTGGGGCATATCGCTATTGCGCTTAGTAAACGAACATTAGGAACTTTTCCTAGTATTGTGGAACCAAATCCTAAAGATCAAGGAAAAGAACAGATAAAAGTGATACAATTACGAAGTGAAAAAGAATTGGAAATAAGAGTTTACAAAGAAATGGAAACTAAAAAAGAGAAAGTGGATACAAAAAAGAAAAGGATCATGAATACCCAGATTTAGAATATCCACTTAGACCAATAAAATTATTGTTGAGAAACCTCCACCACCGTTTCCTCAAATATTGAAACAACACAACAAAATAAATAATTTTCCAAGTTTTTAGAAATTCTTAAGAAATAAACGATAAATATTCCCTTCATAGAAGCTTAAGAGCAAATGCCCAATTATGTGAAGTTTATGAAAGATATTCTGAACAAGAAATTTTGAACAAGAAAAGGAAATTCACTGATAATAAGACTGTTGCACTTAGCAAAGAGTGTAGTGCAATTATTTAGAAAAAGCTTCGTGAAAAATTAAAAGATCCAGGTAGTTTCACTATACTGTGTGCTATCGGTGAAAAATTTTATGGAAGAGCTCTATGTGATTGAGGAGCCAGCATTAATTTTACGCCTCTATCAATTTTCAAAAGATTAGGATTAGGAGAAGTCTCACCTACTTCTGTAACTCTTCAGTTAGCGGGTCGTTCAGTTACTTATCCTAAGGGAGTTATAGAAGACGTGTTAGTAAAAGTTGATAAATTTATCTTTCTTGTAGATTTCGGATATGGAGGAAGATAAGGAGATAAGGAAATACCTATCATTTTAAGGAGACCGTTTTTAGCTACTAGAAAATTTATAATAGATGTTCAAAAGGGAGAATTACGTATGAGAGTTAACAATCAAGAAATGACTTTTAACATTGCAAAATCTATGAAATACCCTGTTATTGAAAGAGAATGAATCTTTTTGCATGGAAATTAGTGAACATCTAATGAATGATCATTTTAAAGAACATTTTGATGAGAAAGAACAATTTTAAGATAATGATGAAGTTGTTTTGGACGAAATAGAAAATGAAGAATTAGATTATGTTCAGGGAAGATTTGAGATGCTGGATATTACAGGAAATGCTGATAAGAATCTAGTTCCATCAATTATAAAACCACCTGAACTTGAGTTGAAAATATTGCCTAACCACTTGAAGTATGTGTTTCTAGGAAACTCATCTACATTTCCTGTTATTATTCCTGTTATTATATCTTCTTTGCAAGAGCAAAGACTTTTGGATACATTAAAAAGATATAAGAAAGCTTTTGGTTAGACCTTAGCTGATATTAAGGGAATCAGTCCTTCGATCTGTATGCACAAAATTATACTAGATGAACAATATACACCAAGAGTTGATCCATAAAGGAGATTAAACCCAATGATGAAAGAATTAGTTAAGAAGGAAATTTTGAAATGGTTGGACACTGGAATTATATATCCTATTTCAGATAGTGCTTAAGTAATTCCAATTCATTGTGTTCCTAAGAAAGGAGGAGTGACTGTTGAAACAAAAGAGAATAATGAATTAATACTTATCACATAAGTTATTGGGTGGCGTATTTTCATTGATTATAGAAAATTAAACACTGCCACTAGAAAAGATCACTTCCCTTTACCATTTTTAGACCAAATAGTAGATAGACTTGCTGGGCACAAATATTTTTATTTTTTAAATAGATATACTGGTTACCATCAAATTCCTATTTCTCTTGAGGATCAAGAAAAGACAATATTTAATAGTCCTTTTGGAACTTTTGCTTTTCGAAGAATGCCTTTCGGATTATGTAATGCACCTGCAACATTCTAGAGATGTATGATGTCTATATTTAGTAAGTTAATCGATGATGGATTGGAAGTATTTATGGATGATTTCTGTGTATTTGGATCATCATTTAACGCATGCTTAAATTATCTTGAAAAAATTTTTGAGTTATGCGAAAGAACTAATTTAGTTCTAAATTGGGAGAAATGTCAATTTAAGGTTGTAGGAGAAATTGTGTTAGGCATAAAATTTTGGAAAATGGTATGGAAGCAGACCCTGCAAAAATTCAAGTTATATCTAAATTAACACCTCCTACTAATGTAAGAGAGGTTAGGAGTTTTCTTGAACATGTTGGTTTCTACAGGTGTTTTATTAACAATTTTTCAAAAATTACTAAACCTTTATGCCAACTTTTAGAAAAGGACAAGAAATTTGAATTTATTAAAAACTGTTTAAATGCCTTTGAGTTATTAAAAGAAAAATTAATCACAACCCCTATTATAGTTTCATATAATTGGGAGAAATCATTTGAACTGATGTGCGATGCTAGTGATTATGCTATTGGAGCTATTCTTGGACAAAGGTATGAAAATATTTTTAAAGTTATATACTACACGAGTAAAACTCTTAACGATGCTCAAATTAACTACAATGTTACTGAAAAAGAGTTACTGGCTATTATGTATGCTTTAGAGAAATTTAGAACTTATTTAATTGGGACTAAATGTGTTGTGCACACTGATCACTCTGCTATTAAATATTTGATGCAAAAGAAGGATGTTAAACTAAGGTTAATTAGATGGATACTTTTGATGCAAGAATTTGATCTTGTGGTTATTGATAGAAAGGGAACTGATAATCAAATTGTTGATCATTTGTCGAGATTAGAAAATCACAAATTATGTGACACCGACAATGAAATTACAGACAGTTTCCCCGATGAACAACTTTATAATATAAATGAGTGGAAAAAACCATGGTATGCTGATGTTGTTAATTATATTGTAAGTGATATTTTGCCACCTATGCTGACATTGCAACAACAAAGAAAATTCATTCGTGAAGCAAAAGCATATTTTTGGGATGAGCCTTATTTATATAAACAATGTAAGGATCTTATTATGATAAGATGTGTACCTTATGAAGAAACTGAGCTAATCATTTATAAATGTCATGATTCTGAATTTGGAGGACATTTTGAGATTGATAAAACTGCTTATAAAATTTTACAAGCTAGATTCTGTTGGCCTACTCTCTTTAGAGATATTTATAGATACATAAAAACTTGTGATCAATGCCAACGAGTATAAAATATATCTAGAAGAAATGAAATGCCTCTGAATTTCATGTTATAAGTTGAGATCTTTATGTAGTTGTTCCTATGGTGAAGGAATTTTATGCTAATTGTCATGGAATCAACTAGGGTTGTCTATGTGTGAGGTAGATGGATAACTTTTACTCCTACATGGATCAATGAATTATATATGATTGAGAATGTTCTTGTCTTCCATTATTCCAACTTTGTTCCGACAAGAAATTTGATGAATGAAATCTACCAATATTTAAAGGACGAAACCGAAGACTAGGAAATGAGAGGAAACGGGTATGTTAGTTTTTTCTGTGACACTTATAAACCCCATTTCAAAACATTTACTCTTCTTCATTTCTGCAAAACTGTTACCGACGATGAGGATCAGTAAAGTTACTAAGGAAAGTGCTATTCTGAATTACTGCATCCAAATGGGACTGTCGATCGATATTGGATCGATAATTGCGAAGTCTGTTTTGTGCTTGATTGTTCATGGATCAACTTATGAGCTTGGACATCCTTCCACAATTTTCTTACTTTGCAGTCAATTCTAAGTATCCTATGAGAATTGGGAAAATGTACTTCTACCTTGGAAGCCTTTGGACCCAACTGAGAGGTTCTCAGCCAATGAAGATGAAAATGATATGACTATTATGGTGGATCAATTGTCTCAGAATTCACTGTCTATTCAACCTTTAGTACCAGACAAGACACTAGTGATCCTGCGCAGAATCAAGAAACTAGAAAAAGAGGTACAAAATGTTATGAATGTAATTGACAATATCTCTGATTTTTTTGATCATCTAGACTGGAGGATGAAAGAGCATTTTAATCACTCTGGACATATCAAAGGAAGTTTGATACGATTGATGAGAAAGATGAGATTGATAGAAGAGGCGACAAAAAAGGTTACTTGAGTTTGATGAGTCTCGCTTCGTCAATGCAAAGGCTCAGTTAAGATTTACTTCAGTATTTGAAGGGAAGAAATGTATACAAGATCGAGTTTTTGAGAGTCTGAGAGGAGAAATTGAACGAGTTATTACAGAACGGGAGTGGGAAAACTTCTGTTATACCACCAATAAGGCTGCTGCAAATATTGTGAAAGAATTTTATGCCAATGTGTTCTATTCTGAGGACGGAATAGTTCAAGTGCGGGGATTTTCTGTTGAATTTAGTGCTACCCACATTAACTCCTTTTATGAAGTCTCAGACTCCTATAGGTGCCATTATGAAACCTTCAGTACAATGGAAGGTTCGATGAATGATGTGATCAACTTTCTCACTGATGGGAAAGGAACATGGAAGATAAAGCAACGAGAACGGGTAAATTTTTCTACTTCCATGTTGAATGCCACATCTAAAGCATGACACTATTTTATTTCCTCTACTCTGTCACCGACCTATCACCATAGTGAGGTAACAAGAGATAGAGCTATTCTGAATTTCTATATTCAAATATAAATGAGGGGAGAAGAGGGGAGAATCATTTTTAATAATATATTGACCACGGTAATGAGTGAAACAAGTGGAGTTCTGGGAAAAACTGGCCTTATTTATGTACTTTGCCAACTTTTTAGAGTGGAAGCTGGATATGATGAAGAATGGGTTTACCCTATGAAACCCATTAGTAAAGCTAATTTAAAGACTTATGAATCCCATGAAAAATGGAGAACTGGGAGTAGGAGTCAAGAATCTCTTACTAGTAGAGATATCTCCTCTACTAGTTATGACCTTCCTCCTTTTAGTTCCCCTACCCTGACGGATTTTATGAATGAGTTGACCTTGCAGCAAAAGAGTATAGAGTTAATAAATGAAAGAATTGGGGAATTAGAACGTAGACATGATTATGATAGTGAGTACCTACAGAGGCATTAGGATTTTAAGATAGCTTACTATGAAGCTCAGGCCATGCATTATAGAGGTGAGCCTGGTGTTACTTTTCCTGAATGCCCCGGATATACTCAGTATTAGCCTAATCCACCTGCTGACCAAGGAGACGAAGATATAGTTTAGGATTTTGACATATGATAGTAGTTGATATACTTTACTTTTATTCTTGTAGTTTTTTTTGTAATAGAGATAAATGTTTGTGTGTTTGTACTTTCATTTTTATTTGTATGTTGTAACTGGATAATTTTTAATTATTGTTATAGTTGTTTAGTGTGGTAGTTGAAATTTGCAAGTGTAGTATAACAGATGTTGATTATTACTTTGTAAAATTGTAATGTGATGTGATTTTTATTTTGCATTTTAATTGTAATTGTTTTTTATTTAGTATTGTGGATGTATTAGTGAAATACTGTGTTTGTATAATTTTTTAGTTTTTTACTTATTTCAAAATTTCATTACCCAACAAATTTTCTAATGATTTATATGTATAGAAAGCTCCTAATGTTACAGATCAGGTGAAGTAGAAATTTTGAGAAGGACTGCAAAAATTTCAGAATCATGAAAATGCATAAAATACTGAGGTATGATTTATACTTAGAATTTTTCTTTCCACCTGTATATTTAAAAATTTAAGTTTGGGGGAGGGAAGAAAAAGATTAACTATTAGATGTCCTCTATGTCAATATTTTCGAAAATTATTAATATGATTTTATGTAGTGAATTAAATTCAGACATTCAAAGAACTATATTTTGTAGATATTTAAATATTATGGTAGATTTAAAGGAATATTTTTGTAATGAAAATTAATTTTATAGATTAAGATATTTAGTATAAAAGAATAAGACTATAGTTAATTATTTATTTAAAGTTAATTATTTAAAGTAAAGGAAACTATATTTTGAAGTATTAAGAATTTTGAAAATTCATTTGAGAAGAAATTATTGGGGCTCAATGATGTAGAAACTATGAAATATTTATAAGGTAAAGGAATGCTTTGAGTTTCAAATTTAGGGAAAGAAAAGTGAATTTCAAAATCATTAAAGGCTATCCAGATGTAGTAATCCTCACTTGAAAAGAAAAAAAATATAAAAGTGAGGAGAAGCTTGAGGAGATGTCTAATAAAAAATTGGCTTCACTGGACCTACCTAAAGGGAAAACCTAAATACATGCCTGAACTTATATTTATGGATTAACATCTTTTACTAGTGCTCTCATGAAATTCCTATCATTTGAATATTCTAAGTGACTTGAAATTACAACATGTAGTCATTCTTGAAATGAATAGAAAACCAGAACTCTTAAACTTGATGACTAGATAATCTTGTACCTGCAGAGTTAATTTAATTACTTGAATTTTTTCTGAAAATCTCACTATGGTATTTACTTAAATCAAACTTATAGTATTTTTGAATTAAAAATTAACTACAATAGATCATAACTTTTATGTAGTACTAAAATTACATGAGGACAAGTAAAAGTTAAGTTTGGAGGATTTTGACCAAAGGAAAATATGTTGAGATTTTCATACCTATTTTACACTAATTTCGATGATATTGCACTTTAAAGAAGGGTATTTTTTATGTTTTGTTGAAGGTATGATGAATTATGGTCATTGGAGCAAAAAGATGCAAGAAGGAGTGAATTTGGAGCGAAAAGGACCAAAATATGAAGAATTGAACTAGGACGCTGACGGCGAACCCAATGGCGCCGACGACGAGATTTTCCTGAGACTCTAGCCGAATAATTTAGAAGGCCCGCCGACGGTGCCCTTGAGGCCGCCGACGGCAAGATGCACAGATATCTGAACAGGTGCATTGAATGTGGATGATTATTGGAGGGATGCTTAGGCAACTCTTGGAGAAACTCTTCTATAACTTTAAAAGAAGATTTTGGCTGAAAATTGAAAGGGAGTTCGAGGAGATGGAAGGTTAATGGAAGGTTAGAACAGTGTCCAAGAGCCCCAGTAGTGTGTAGAGAGTTTAATTTAGGGTTAGATTGTGAGGAATTCTTCGAGATATTGTAAGAGTGGAGGGAAAGTGAGAGATTTCTTTCTCCTTATTGCTTCGAAGAAGAATTATGTGTGCTTGTTGATCTCACTTTTGGTTGAGGTTTAGTTTTTCCTCTTTAGTAGCCTAAGGTCTAGCCATAAGACTTTCCTATTGATGTTGACTATTCCTAGAAAACTAGACATGGAACTCTCATCATTAAAAATTCAACACTCTTGTCCACTCAACTTGAAGTTCCACATGTTGGTCTCAACCTCTAAATACATAGTAGGGGGGGTCAATACATAGTAGGTGGGGTCACTATGGGGGAAACTCAAGATGAGCCACCCTTAGGACTGCTAGACCTTAGAGTTGACCCTCGGTGTTGGTCTGAAGCTAAGACACTCACTACACTCACTACCCTCATCTACACTCACAATCACTCATAACCCTAAACTCAAATTTCTAGCCTAGGTCCCTTGATTTTTTTGAGATACTCATGTAGATGGTTCCCTAAACCTACCAGCCCTATGATTATGGTTTGGCTAAGAACACTATGTAGAGGACACAAAATGGGGTTTCCATTGGTCCATGGCTTTTTGGTGATGGTTGGTACCTCAACTCTACCAAAATACCCATCTTGGCCTTTTACCCCTAAAACACCCCCAAATTACCAAAATACCCCTCCATAGCCCAAAATTCTAAAAATTCCAAAAAATCCCAGAAAACCCCAATAAATCCCAAATATTTTCATTTTCATTTCTCTCAACAACCACATGACCTAATTTGGCAAATTTGACCATCTTTAATGAAAATCCCCAAATTTGTCTTTTAAGGCCCAATTTCCCCAAATTCAACCCAAATGTCCATCAATTTGAGCTCAATTGGACTCAATTACAATCCTAAACTCAAATTAACTTTTGATATGACCAAAATAAACCATATCTAAGCCTAATTGGCCCATGATTTGAGCCCAATTTTGATTTGGGTCAAAACCCCAATTTTGACCATATGACCTAATCTCACCAATTTGAACCCATAGACTAGTCAGTTGGCCCCAATTAATGTTTTAAAATCTTTATAACATTTTAATACAACAAAATCAACCAAAAATTGGCTTTTGTGAATCCTCAAATCCATTTGATTTTGTCCTAAATCCAAAATTCTCAAATTTAGCCCTAAATTGGTTGTTCCCAAATTCCACCCAATTGATCTCCTTAACCCACAAATTGGCATCCAATTCATGTTGAAAACTTTTCATGAGGTACCTATTGACCATTTAAAAAAATTAATTTGAACTTATCCCAAGGCTAACCCAAGCTAGACCCAAGCCTAGCCCAAAATGACCAAATTGATTAAAATCAAAATTCCCTTAAATTGAACTCAAAACCACTTCAACCACTTCCATTCTTCACTTCCATTCTTCACCAAAGTTGTTCATTATGATCATATACACCAAATACAAGATTTATTTGGGCCAATTGACTTGGTTAACTTAGCCTAAACCCAAGTTTTGGTCATTTGCACCCACTTGGACCCATGCACTAAATGTGACCTAACCACCCTAAAGTCACCAAATTAACTCCACCACAACCATTAGTTG
>NW_018252830.1:100699-103662 GCF_001263595.1 Phalaenopsis equestris
GGGATATTATTTCCAAAAATGCATGTTCTTAAGATATCCTTATTATTGCACTAAATTGTTGCACTAAATTGCTGTGACATATTCCCTTGGGTTCCCTGAGCTCCTAGCCACTCCCCCCTGGCTGGCCAGCCAGCCTAGTGGCAAAAAAAGCTCAAAACCAAGAGCCAGCCCCATGGCGCACCCCCACGGAGCTTCACCCAAATCAAACCTAGAGGCCAGCTTCAGTCCAGCTAAAACACTTGATGGAGCTCCTCTACCCTCCACGTAAGCACCACATTACACCTCCTAATTGGCCATGACAGCCACCATAACCCCATTTTTATAAAAGTCCACCTCCATGGCCGTTAAACTAAGTGTTGAAATTCCATTAGTGACGCCTCTCCAAACATCACACAGAGCTTCCCTAAGATCCCCTCAGTGCATTCCAACCACTTTCCCTCACCAATTCCTATTGTCGGAGCTCAATTCTGAGCTTGGAACCTTGTCGGCAACGAGGACAGCGCCCCGAGGACAGAGCCCATTACATATCTACACTCCACCAAACTGAAATTAACTCTACCCACACCTTCACAACCAAGAAAGAAGCCAAAGCCCCATAAAATCCCCCTTCCACGAAGCCTCTACTATAGCTCTAGACCAACACTCAAATCCGGTCATGATCAAATTCATACCTTGGCCATATACCAAGACCAGGGACTCAATACCTAGCCTCTTTAGATCATAACAAGCGTGCCAAGACCCTCTGATCGAAGTTTCACTTCTCAGAGCAAAGGTATAAAACCTCACCTCATTACGAGCCTATTTCGATTCTCCATTTAATTAAGCCTAATTTAATTGCATGATTACCGTATGGATGTGTTCGTCTCACTTAGACGAGCCCATAAGACCCAAGGTGATTTGATTGAGTCTAGGCTGAGATCTTAGGGTTTTAGACGGTCACAGGATCATTCTATCGGGGACGATGATGGGGAGCCGTTTGATCGAGCGTTTATCAAATGGATGGATGAGATCGCGCCGGATAGCTCTTTGGGGCATAAACAACGGGTCGAGTCAGCAGCTATGTGGACGACGGTGTCCAACCAGAGCGCGCCACACATGCCTTCGGAGCCGTCGTAGGTTGAGGTGGCACACACGGCTTAAATAGAAAAATAGAACTTTTTTCTATTTTTTTAAAAATCCCTAACTTAGAAAATCTATAACTTTGTGTAGAAAAAGCATACAAAAAAATAAAAATGCCCTTTTGCTCAGTGAACAGAGGAGAACGTTGTGGAATAAATTTCAAGTCCATTTGATGCATATTCTATTTTAATTAATTAAACACTATTTGGGATCATTTGATTCTCCATGCATATTGATACATAGGGGTGTAAATGAGCCAAAAACGAACGACCAGAGCTTGTGTTTGTGTTTGGTTCGTTTGAAATTTTGTTTGTTTGAAATAAGCTCATGTTCGAAATTATTCGTGAAGTCACTGTTCCTATTCATTTCTTAACAAACGAGCCGAACACGAGTTGTTCACGAACGACAAGCCAGTTTGACATCCCTAATATTAATATATATAAATAATATATTATATTAATTATATAACTTATATTATACAAATATATAATATCTATATTAGTATATTATTAATATAGTATATTAATATATTATTATTATTAATTTATTATATATTATAATTTATTAAATTTAATTTTTTAAAATATCATAAATTTCATATATATAATTATTTTAAATTATTTTATATTTCGAACAATAACGATTCAAACACAAACGAACGCATCACTGTTCGTGTCTGGTTCGTTTAACTAACCGAACGAAAAAATTTTGTTCATGTTCGTCTCATTTATTCATCGGCTGCTGGCTGAAGAGGTACTCTGAGGTGGTTGCTTGTGGATGCTTCTTCCTTTCTAACTTCTTCTCCAGGTGGTGGTGGAGTTTTGTGTGTACTTGCTACTGGGTTTTACTGTTCCATTGGTTCCCTCCTTGGCTGCTCTATAGCTGCAGGTCAATGTTCAGCCATGACCACACCTATTGATGCTGCCATTGACTCTCTTTTGACCAAGGCAACTTATGGTGGGGTTGTTGGAAACTCTACTGATGTTTTACAGGATCTGGATCATTTGGTTTTCCCTCAAGAATTCCATGACACTGCTGCAGGAAAAGGAAGCTGCCCTTGCATCCATCCACTTGGATCCAAGGAAGGAGAAACTGCTGTGTTCTTCACCAACAAAGAGATAATCTCTCTAAAAGAAGATGTGAAGTTTACCTTAATAGGGAAGTTTCAGTTGGGACACCCAAGAATGGAGCTGATTAGAAATTTCTTTGAATCACTTAAATTTATTTGTAATTGGAAGATAGGGCTGTTGGATGGAAGGCACCTGCTCATCCAATTAACTACTGAGGAAGATTATGCCAGACTCTTTGCAAAGCAATCTGTAATCATTGCTGGAACTACCATGAAAATTGTAAAATGGACCCCTGATTTTGATCCAAGTAAAGAACCACCAGTAGTTCCTATTTGGTACAAATTCCCTGGGCTCCCACTTCCTTTCTTCAAGCTGAATGCATTGTTTAATATAGGGAGAGCTCAGGGCACACCTTTGAAAGTGGATGCACCCACTTACAATAAAGCCAGGCCAGCACTGGCCAAAATACAAGTGGAAAGAGACATCACCCTCTCTGAAGTGAAAGAATCTGGATTGGCTCAGATAATGATGGTTTTTGGCAGAACATTGTCCCTGAACAGAAGGCTTATTATTGCCAGCATTGTAGAATGTTTGGCCATACAGTGGAAAGATGCTACAGAATACATCCACCAATCAAGAGAAATACTGGAAAAGACCATAAGGAAATAGGCAATATAGTACAACAAGCCATAGAAAATCTTGCTGAAGATACACAGCTGAACAACAGGAAGGATTACACTCAAAGAACTAAAGATTTACTCCCAATCACTAAGG
>NW_018252830.1:105357-111662 GCF_001263595.1 Phalaenopsis equestris
TATTCAGCAAAGTGATCAGCAAAATCATTGTCAATAGACTCCAACCTCATCTTGAACATATTATAAAACCCAACCAGACTGCATTTGTGAAGGGGAGATCCATTATTGACAACACTCTCTTGGCACAGGAACTTCTGAATGATCTGAACAAGACTTGCAGAGGTGGTAATCTGATATATAAATTGGATTTTAAAAAGGCTTATGATACCATCAGTTGGGGATTCATTTTGGATGTTCTTATTGTCAGAGGATTTCACTCTGACTTCTGCCAGCTGATACATAGATGGCTTCACAGAAAATGATAATTCAATTCTCATAAATGGCAAAGGCTGGGGTTCTTTTACTGCATCCAGAGGTCTAAAGCAAGGGGACCCCTTATCCCCCACTATGTTTATTATTGTAATGGATTATTTGTCTAGAATGCTTGATGACTCTCTTCTAAGCCAAAACTATTTTATCTATCATCATAGATCCAACATTGCTATCACTCACTTGATCTATGCTGATGATATCATGGTTTTCTCTAGAGCTCAAGAAAATTCTGTTAGAAAAGTGTATCAGACTCTTGAAAGATTTCAAACACACTATGGTATGTGTTTTAGCTCTAAGAAGTGCCTGTTGCTCTTTAATAAACATTCTAATCATAGCTGCAAACAGTGGGTTTCTAGCTATACTGGCTTCTCTAACTCTTAGCTTCCTGTCAAATATTTGGGGACCATGCTACTTACTGGTAGGACCAGGCAAATTCAATTTGAAGATGTCATAAATAAGATCACTACCTACCTCAATGGGTGGACTCATTCCTTCCTTTCAAATGGGGGCAAAATCACTATACCGAAAAGCATTCTAACTACTTTTTCCTCTTATATCCTTACCCATCCTTATAAGCAACACCTCCTAAGAAAATACATCATCCCCCTCCCCATTTAGATATCTAAATATGTGGTCTTCTCATCCCTCTCCCTCTTACAATTTTCTCATCCCTCTTACAATTCTTTCATTGCCAACCTTTGGACTGGGAACTGACCCTATGACCCTATTATCAAACTCATCTTATTACAGATCAAAACAGCTAAAGCTCTGAGGAGATGGAGTTGGGGGACTTTTGGGAATGTCCTCTCAAATGTGTAGGAATTGGAGAAGTAAGTCCAAAGATTAGAGCAACTTGAACAGGAGGGATTAGATGAGGAAAAAGATATGCTAATTGCCCAAAATAATCTTCTTACTTCTATTGATTACCAAGATCAATATCTAAAGCAAAAAGCTGCTATAAACATCTTCAAGGAGGGGGACAGGAATACCAAATTCTACCATGCTTACATAAAGTATAAAAGGAAATGTAATACTATACATGCTTTTGAGACTGTAGAGGGGAAGTGGCTTCATCAAAATGAGGAAATAGCTAATGATGTTGTAAACTACTTCAAAAATCTGTTGGCCTAAGAGAAAAATCTCAGAAGCCCCATTGATCCAGAATTTTTCAATGCTGAGAAGCAATGATGAGAAGGATTACACTGTCAATCTAAAACTTACTGATATTTCTGATGAAGGGGAGATTTGGAAGGCTATTAACTCTATTGATAGTAGCAAAGCAGCTGGTCCTGATGGTTTCACTGTTGAGTTTTACAAGAAATCTTGGGACATTATTAAACCTGAGGTGATTGATGTTGTAGCCAGTTTCTTCCAAGGAAACAACCTCCTACAGTATTTTAGTGCTTCTACCTTTGTACTGATCCCTAAATCTGAGATACAAACCACATGGAATCACTTCAGACCTATTTGTTTAACCACTGTAATCAGCAAAGTGATCAGCAAAATCATTGTCAATAGACTCCAACCTCATCTTGAACATATTATAAAACCCAACCAGATTGCATTTGTGAAGGGGAGATCCATTATTGACAACACTCTCTTGGCACAAGAACTTCTGAATGATTTGAACAAGACCTGCAGAGGTGGTAATCTGATATACAAATTGGATTTGAAAAAGGCTTATGATACCATCAGCTGGGGATTCATTTTGGATGTTCTTATTGCTAGAGGATTTCACTCTGACTTCTGCCAACTGATACATAGATGGCTTCACAACAATGATAATTCTATTCTCATAAATGGAAAAGGCTGGGGTTCTTTTACTGCATCCAGAGGTCTGAAGCAAGGGGACCCCTTATCCCCCACTATTTTTATTATTGCAATGGATTATATGTCTAGAATGCTTGATGACTCTCTTCTAAGCCAAAACTATTCTATCTATCATCATAGATCCAACATTGTTATCACTCACTTGATCTATGTTGATGATATCATGATTTTCTCTAAAGCTCAAAAAAATGTTGTTAGGAAAGTGTATCAGACTCGTCAAATATTTCAAACACACTCTGGTATGTGTTTTAGCTCTGAGAAGTGCATGTTGCTCTTTAATAAACATGTTAATCATAGCTACAAATAGTGGGTTTCTAACTATACTGGCTTCTCTAACTCTTAGCTTCCTGTCAAATATTTGGGGACCATGCTACTTACTGGTAGGACCAGGCAAATTCAATTTGAAGATGTCATAAATAAGATCACTACCTACCTCAATGGGTGGACTCATTCCTTCCTTTCAAATGGGGGCAAAATCACTATACCGAAAAGCATTCTAACTACTTTTTCCTCTTATATCCTACAGATGACTAACATCAAGAAAAGTACCTAGATACAAATTGAAAGGGCTTTTAACAGATTTCTATGGTCTGGACGGAGGCAACAAATGCATTGGGCTTCATGGAAAAAAGTAGCTAAACCTCAACTGGCTGCGGGAATGGGGTTCAAGGGTATCAATCAGCTCTTCCAAATAAACCTATGTAAGCTTTAGATGAAATTTAGAGCTCAGACATCTCTGTGGGCTCTATTAATGAAGGGAAAGTATTGTAAAAATTAGCACCCCACTCTTATTGAAAGGAAGATATGGGATTCCAAAATTTGGGGGAAAATGCTTCATATAAGACACACTGCTGAAAACTTATTCATTTGGAATCTGGGGAAAGGAGACTTAAATTTTTGGCTTGATAACTGGTGCCCTCTGGTGCCCTAAAGACCCTAAAGACTGGCTGTCCCCCATTTGTAACAACCCAAACCCTGATCTCATGGTGGCTGACTGCTGGGTGGATGAAGATTGGTCACTACTTAAACTCTCAGAAATTCTACATGCCAACTCTATAGAAAAAATTGCCAGCATCAACATTAATAGAAGTAAACCAGATAAAAATGTCTGGTAGTCCTTTTCAAATCAAAGCCTAACTAAAGCCATATACTCCAAAATCTTCCAATGGGAACATCTATCCTGGAGCAAAATCGTCTGGAGCAACTTTCTATCCCCCTCCATGTCCTTTTTCTGTTGGAGTGTCTTTAACAATCTAATCCCTACTGATGATATCCTTAAACTAAAGGGGCTGAGAGGACCTTCTATATGCAGGTTCTGTAGTCAGGAGGAGGAATCATTGTCACACCTTTTCTTTGAATGCAATTTTGTACAGGTTGTATGACATCAACTGCTAGCCCAATTGAACATTGACAAAAACCTCTTTACCTGAGATAATATCACCACTTGATGGCAGACTTGAAATAAATGGAACTATGCTCCAATACCTCTTACTATTGCATGGTTTACTTGGATGGAAAGAAACAAGGTTAAGTTTGAAGAAGGCCTACCAAAAACTGAGAGGATAGTCAGAAACAACATTTCATATCTTCACAAGATGATTAAGTACAGAAGATTTCCCAACATCTCCAATTCTTACTCGTTGGGACAACCAGACAAGAAATATGTTCATAGGTTTTTCTGGAAACCTCCTGGTCACCAGACAGTAAAGGTAAATACTGATGGAAGCTTTAAAAAGGCAGGTGCAGGTGTTGGGGGTGTCTACAGAAATCACCTTGGGATACTTCCACATCCCCATTGAGGCTGTTGATGCTGTTGAAACTGAATTAGTGGCTGTCTACTGGGCTTTGAAAATTGCCAAAATGGCTAGCTGGAACAACTTATGGATAGAAGTAGATTCTGCTATCTGTTGCTAGAAAGATTACACCCTGGCACCTTACTTACTGGACTAGAAAGATTAGAGAAATTTCCTCACAGTTAAAAGTACAATATACTTTTATCTTTAGAGAAGGCATTCAGTCAGCCAATTAGCTTGCCAGATAAGGGTATAATTTAAAAGAGCTATCTGTTGCTATCTCCCCTCCCCATACCCTTCAGTTTCTGAAGCAGGGTGACAGGATAAAGGTCCCATATTTCAGAATTGCTAACCAAGATCTACAGTGATTGCTTACTGTCTGCTATGATTTCCCTTTCCCCCAATCTATCTTCAGTTTTTTGCATTCCATGCTAGCGGGGGTCTATGTTTTTTGGCAAACATTTGTTGTTAGTCTAGATTGTTTTTGAATTTGGGGAGGACTTATGATTCCTGTATTTAATCAAAAAGTATCCAACTATTTTTGTTTATTGTAACCCTTTTTAAATCAACATGTAGGGAGATTTATGCATCTCTTTTCTTTATATATATATAATTATTATAAATTCTTTTATATTTTGAACAATAATGATTCAAACACGAACGAACGCATCACTGTTCGTGTTTGGTTTGTTTAACAAACCGAACGAAAAAATTTTGTTCACGTTCGTCTCATTTACTTATCGAACGAATCGAACACAAACTCATTGACGAGCCGAACACGAACTGTTTGCGAATAACGATCTTTTTTGACAACCCTATTGATACACCACCATGGATTGAAATTTTGGCATGTTGTAGCCTTTGTCAAGGAAAACATACTTTGATTTTTCCAAAGTCAGAAGAGGTTCTTAGATAGAGATCCATATTTTTCAAGAAAATAATCATGGAAATTAGCATGTTGATTAGAAAATTCCAAGAAAATTTTGGAAGTTCCACCATGACCAGAGAAGCTTTTGGAAATAATTTCATGGGTCAAGTCATTTAAAATGCACTTAAATTTTATAAACAATAAATCATTAGGATAATTAATTTTGGAAAATATGAACATTTAAATGACTTGATTTTTTATCTCCACTTTGGTTCCTGATCCAGAGAACTCACCATAAAAATTTCATAATATTTTGAGTACATTTGATAACTTATTTGATATGAGTACATTTGATAACTTAAGTTGATTTTTAAAGATAAATACCACTTTTGCAACATAAATGATTTTTAAAAACTCAAAATATAACTCAAAAAATTATTAAACTTAGTTTTTTTGAGTTCTCTGTGATCAGGGATATTTTATAAAAAGAAAATAATATTTAGAATAAAAACTTGATTTTTAGCTTATTCTAAATATTTAAAATAACTAAAAATTCATAAAAAACACAAAACATAATAAAATTCATGGAAATGTTCTAAATTTCTTCCTAATCAATTAGGAACAATTAGAATATTTTCTCTAATTTTTAAAATAAATATATTAAATTTCAAAGCTTAAAAATAATTTTTAAAGGCTAAAAATGAGTTTTCACTAAGATAATTCCAATAAATCAATGAAAAATAAAAAAAAAATATGAAATTTTGCTACTCTGAGTTCTCTAATCTCAGAGAGATTTTTTGAAAATACAAAACTTAATTTTCATCATTTAAAATATTTTACTTTTACTAAATAACTTAGAACTTAAAATAGTTCTAATAAATCACAGAGATATCAAAAAATCATGACATTTGATCCAAAGGCTTCTCTGGTCTAGGTCTACCTCTAGTAAAAATTTAAAAGGATTAGAATTTACCTAGGTTAAGTTAGGAATTTTCTTTGAAAAATATTATTTTTGCATGAATTATTTCTTTGAAAAATATTATTTTTGCATGAAAATAATTATATAAAATAAATCAAATTCTGAAAAATCATATTTTCTCTTTTGATGTCTTAATTGACCCATTAATGAGGTAGGATAAAAATTTAAAAGTCATTTGAATTGAATTTGACAAATTATGAAGTGTTAGAGCCTTAGGGGCAAATGTGTAATTTTAAAAATTTAGCCTTAATTAACATATAGGCATAAGCTAAGGAGGGAGATGGGCAACCTCTGATCTTAATCAATTTGTTTGATGTTTGGAACACAAGGGGTTAATTGGTAGAAACCAATCTCACTCTCCCAATTGAAAAGATAGGTTAATAAATTTATAAATTATCAAAATTTAGAAATTTTTTAATATTAAATGATCCTGGACTTAGGGGTATGACTTTTGAAGTCAATAACTAATCAATTTAATACCCCTATCTTAATTTTCAAATAATTCAAATATCATGAATCATGA
>NW_018252830.1:111719-112452 GCF_001263595.1 Phalaenopsis equestris
ACCTTAAGGGCTTAGTGGTGACTTAGGTTAAATCAAATTTGATTAAATAACGAGGATTAGAAAAATATACATAACATAATCAAACATCCTTGAAACACCACTAAGCCTAATTAAAAAAATTTTGGCTAAGTGTTCTAATTACACCAACTTGCCCTTTAAGGAAATTCACGCACATAATTTTCAAATTAAATGATAAATGATAATTACCCCTTTCTTAAGGATAATTAAGACATCAATGTTCACTGAGCATCAGAAGTATTCATAAGATGAACCATTAAGCAACATAATAAGTTTAAATGGACTCGAGACTTTTCACCAGTTGGTGAGAGGGAGGCATGGACCTGCTTCCTCCTCCTGACTTGTTGGATACCTCAGAGGTCTATTAAACTTAATATACTTTGCTCAATGAAATCATCCTTAATTAAACTTTTAAGGTCTCACCAAAATACAACATAGAGTTTGGAAAACCACCAGAGCTTTACTTTTCCTGCTCTTCATAAATGCCCTCACATGCATTTTTAAGTTTCAGGTGGTGGAACAAGAAGACTCGCCAAATACGCTTTTACAGTTTATAGTACTGTCTTTCTTGTGCCTTTTCCTTACATGCTTCTCTTTATGCTTATGTTGTTTCTTTTTTTCATACTTGCATTTACCTACATGTATGAAAACAACATAAACTTGCATGAGAACCAAAACCAAAACTAAAATCAACCAAGATAAAATTCACCCCACC
>NW_018252830.1:112649-120430 GCF_001263595.1 Phalaenopsis equestris
TCCTAACCGGTGTCACTCTAATCAACTTTAATATGCCCTCATAAAATTTAAAGAACTTCAACCATAGGGCCACCTGATTTGACATTATAAATTGACACACTAGAAAACTCAAACTCGTCGCGGTGTGGAGCTTGGAGCTAGCATGGTGGGCAGCACGACCATCTTCAACAGCAAAACCTGTCTTCCCCAGCCAAACCAATCTTCTTTCCTTAGAATTAAACAACAAAGCCATAGGACTTCGAGGTTGCTTGTTTATGCAACGTAAATCCTCACATTATCTTTAGGCCTTTGCATAGCCCTGCTATACAATATAAGCCCTAACTCGTATTAGGACTCCGAGGTAGTCATTTTTCACGGCCTAAACCCTCATACCTTCTAGGCTGTTTGTGTGATCATTTCACACAAATGTAAGCCCTGACTAATAAAATTTGCAGGATGAAACACCTAAATATTCCTCCTCAGAAATGAAGCCAAACATTAGGATAGCTTGGGCAGTCACCGAGGTTTTCCTCTGGATCCATGACATCCCCTAGTTCTTCCTCCATTGATTTCTACAATAAAATGTTTCAAATTTGAACCAATCCGCTTTCACATTTCTACGTCCGATCTCATTGAAGTGTCCTACCCTTTGAAATTCCTTGAAGATAATATTTCCTGATTTTTATCGAGAGCCTTCTTAAGTGACTTTGATCATTTAAGATGAGATGTAATGATGTAATTAACTATAGAGGCTTGCCCTTATAGGAAGCATGTCTGAACCCAGCTTAATATAAACCCTATTTTATCCTTTATATTAAGTAGCGGAACTTGTTGGCAAATACAAAGGTTTCGCAGACCCGACGGACGTCATACTTTTCTTAATTTATTTGGTCGAGCCTCATCCTCAAGTCTTGTGTTTATCCTTCAAGATAGATATATGTTTTGAGGTACAACGCTCTTTCATTTTAAACTATGAAAAATATGGGGTCAGTTTGATTTCATACTTCAACGTCCTTCTAAAGCAGGCGACGGGATTTCAATTCCGGCAACCGACGACTTCTTACAGGCCACTCCCCACAAGCCCCACCACCCGTGTTTGAAATCGAGTCAAGTTCAAGGACTGTACCACTGACCCAAACTCAAAGGAGGAACCACAATAGAAGAGTTTGGAGGGTCATTAAAGCTTAGGCTCTTGAAGAGACAACCGTTGACGAGGAACCTCATCAAGTTGAAGAAGCACTAACAGAAATCTATCCACTCCTACAAGGGAGTAGATTCCATCCTCTAACATATACTAAGGGATATTAGAGTATCCAAAGGATCATTGCCGCGTTACCGTCACTTTATGGACATCGTGGGGGAGAGAAAGAAGTTCACTCCTATCCCTCGAGTCAGTGCAGTTTTCAAAAGTCTTGCTACCAAAGAAGGATGTTCGATTAGCGAGTTACTTAAACGAGTGGGAGATGCAATTTCTCCCCGCATGAAGAAGGAAATTTTGAAAGGCGTCAAATCTGCCAGATAATCCCGCAAAACAGCTGGAGTGCCACCTACCCGCATCCCCGTTTGGTTCCATTGAGGAACATAATTGATACTACAGTGATTACTACTGATCATACTGCCACCAGGACCACAGACTATCGATCGATTAAATCAAAATTGAGTCCGAAGATTTTACCTGTCGTTCCTGCAATCTCAGAGATAAATACAAAGCAATTACCTGACAATGTAGCCGGTCTACACCACGATGAGCATACCTTCCCTCGACATCTCGATGTTTATACTAAGACACCCCGTCCTGAGACGTCATCGTTGAAAAAGAAGAGGGTATGGGTACCCAATATGGGTACCCAAGCTCACTGCACCGATACAGTTTAGTGAGCCTGCAGGACAGGAAGTAAAATCAGTGCCTGAAATATCTGTCATCATCACGACAATCGCCAACAAGATGGAGGAACAAGTAAAGGATGTCCATCAAGGTCCTCCAGATCCTAAAGTAATCAAGGAATCAATAATTGAAGAGAAAGTTGAGAAACTCAGAATTGAGATTTTTGAGTTAGCTCGAGAGCACAGAGTTTCCGTCAGTAGTGACGATGAAGAGTTTGATTACAATGATTACCTGGAGGAGGATTCCATGGATGTCCATGTGATCCAAACCACAGCTACCACATTGCGTGCGAGGCTCAACCTCATACCAAAGAGAACACAGTAGATGAACTGCGTAGGGTTATCCTCCTAAGGGATAAGCAAGTCAGCCTACTGGAGAAAAGAATAGAAGAGATGATTGCAGTTATGACCGCCATGACCACTATTCAGGGGCAATCACAAGCACCAAGATTGGCTTCTCTAGAGATTAATCAACCAGAAATCATGCACATTACAGATGAAAGAAGAGAGGCTACTTCAACAGACAAAGATGAGCAACCAAAGAAAGATTCTCAGTCAGGTACCATGCCAGAAAAAAAATTTAAGCAAATGGTTGAACAAGTGCGGGATGCCTTAGCCCAATCCAAGGGCGGTGCATCAATCTTGAAGGGTAGACCTTACCCGGAGGAGTTTTATGTCGTTCCTTTCACCAAAGGTTTTGTGGCCCCAAACTTCAAGATATTTGAATGGACTAGAAATCCCAGACAACACATAGCACATTTCCGAGAAAGTTCTGGCAACACGAGGAATAATGAAGCTCTACTCTGCCAGAAGTTTGTAAGCAGCTTGTTAGGAATTGCTTTTGACTGGTACGCTGACTTGCCCAACTGGTCAGTTAAAACATTTTTTGAGTTGGAACCGTTGTTTGTGAAAATATTTATCAGGGCACAACACCATGTGTTTATCGGAGAGCTCATGATGGAGAAACAAAAGCCCTGCAAAACTTTGGCAGACTATATTTTGAGGTGGAGAAATCTTAGCATGAAATGTGAACATCAGCTTCAGGAACATAAAGGAATTGAGATTTTACTCAAGAGAATTCATGGGCCAGTAGCTTTCATGCTTAAGGGACTCACCATCAAATCCTTCGAGAAGCTACTCAGTAAAGCTAGCAGTCTTCAAGAAGAAATGAAGCACATGGAGCCACATGAAAAGGCTAAGGTGATCAAAGTGTTCAAAAAGAAATCAGGAGTAGTCACGACTGTCAATAAAGGAAAGCAGCCGATAAAGATATATGTAGAAGAATATTGTCAGTCTTTGTCATACCGTCACAATACTCTCAGAAATAAAGCAGTCAATCCAACCAACGGCCGCCTCAAGAGGGATCACCTCGAACAATGGGTAAGAGAATATCCCTGCTAGAGCGATAGAAAGTTTGTATTCTTTAAAGGATGAAGCCATACCTAAAATATTCAAAAGCCTAATGAAAAAACAAGAATTCAAACTACCTGATCCAAAAAAACCCGAAGAGGTGGATAAGAAGAATGAACCCAATTATTGCCTATACCACCGGTTGCTCGAGCACACTATAGACAAATGTTTTGTATTTAAAGACTGGCTCGAGAAGAACCTCAAGGAAGAGAATATAACAATCTCGAAGGAGTATTTGAGAGAACCTGAAAAAGGTTCCATAAACATGATTTCAGCTGAGTCAATCTCCTCAATTAATCCGTATGTCGGAGTAGATGGATGGTGTACAACTTGGGATGAACTTAAGAGGGTCATTAATCAAATACAGGATTCATCGAAGAAAGCTTCAACGAATACCAAAGAGAGATGGAATGACGTATGGAGCAGATCATCCAAGAAGATATTGAACAAGCTACAGTTTGCATGAAAACAAGCCTCTATTCAGAGTCTGCAACATTCCGAGCCCGAGATGAAGATTTCATCAGGAGATCCATCATCGTCAATAATAAAGAGTAAGAAGAAGAAAAGCGACACTGCCAGGATTGATAGCATAGGGGGTAGGATAGGGGCTGCCTCTACTAGATTGGTTGTCTCAGATTTGGGGAAGAAAATCCTCGAACCCTTGACTTTGTATGATTATCTTTTTGTCCCTACGGGGTCTTATAAATATAATAAATATAATGATTGTGATTTCGGCTATAATGATTGTGATTTCGGCTACGTTTTAACTGTTTCTGGTGATAACACAACTGATTATGACCGATCTAGCTGCAATCTTGATCTCCAAAATGATCCTCAAATAGTACTGGAGTATGATGAACTCGTTGTCAAGTCCATAGAAGACATCAATAATACCGCTTACGACAACACCGATAAAGAAGAGCCAATTCTCGAGCATCATGGTACACCGCTCGCCATCAACTTAGATCTTTCCGACGAAGAGGAAAAGACACTGGAAGATTCAACAATGATTTCTCAAGAAGAAGAAATCACAGAAGTTAACTTAAGGAGAGGAAAAGTGTTACCACCAAGAATAGCTCCAACAGATAAAGGAAAACAGAAAATGACTCGAGATAAGATACCCTCACCTCAACCAGTAGAAGAACCACATAATCAACATAAAATTGGAGGATCATACAAAGTAGACTACAATGTGCTAGCTCATCTTAGAAAGTTGCCTACCCGAATAAGCATCTACGACGCTCCGATCCTGTCAAAGGAGATGAGAGAATCTCTGGTTACAACTTTGCTAGGTCCAAAAATTTGCTTAGCTCAGCTGGCTAGCACATCCTCAGATGAAGTTTGCTCGTTAAGAGAACAGTCAGGGGTTACCTTCATAGATGAAGACTTGCTGCTCGGTACCGTCGACCACATCCGTCTGCTCTACATCTCCGTCAACATTGGCAGATTTGTGTTATCTAGAGTAATAGTAGATCCTGGAGTATCTCTTAACTTGATGAGCCTACGGACATTGGCCTATTTGGATATTGAAGCTCAACAGCTTACGAACGATAAGATGATGTTAAGAGGATTCAATCTAAAGGGAGAAATAGCCCTTGGATCAAGTACTTTACTTATGAAGGTTGGAGAACTCGTAATAACTGCTAAATTCCATATCATCGACGCTGAGACCTCTTTTAACGCTCTATTGGGTCGACCATGGATTCATGAGAAAAATATGGTTCCATCATCTCCACACCAGTGCATCAAATACCGCAAAGTTGGTCAAGAAAGTTGCATCAAGGGAGACCTACAACCATTTTCAGTGCATGAAGTTGGTATCCACAAGGATGTTGCCTACTACGCGCCTCTAAAGAAGACTGTCTTCTCGCGCGAGATTTTGATAAATAAAAATGAAGATTCAGAAGACTCACAAAGAGGAAGCCAAACAACTCCGCTTCAACAACCTTCTACAACTCCCTTACAACGAGTTGGTGGAGGTTTTTCTAGTTCACGCACCCGAGGTCGAGGTCAGGGACGTGGAGGAGGAAAAATCAATTTAATTGTTGAACGGACTAGGCCAGCCATCAACATTGGTGATGAAGACAGTTCTGAAGATGAAATAATGATGACAAAGTAGAAGAGACTTTAGTACGAGATATCCCTAGAAGATACAAGGAAAAATGAATATGAAACAATGTATGATTGAATAAACCACTATGTTAATACTATGACCCTTACTCCAATTCTCCCGCAAAAGGTCGAGAGTTTAAAGGTCAAGGAAGTCCGTAGTGTTGGTTCAAAACCGATCAAATTTTACCGTGCTTCTACCTCTACTGAGCTTGAAAAACATATAAATTTGGATGATGATTCTAATGGATTAATGGAATTGCCTTTTAGTTACTTCTGACCTTGTGTTCAAAAGGTAATTCAATAAGGACACTTACCAAATCAAATGCAAAAGATAAATTTCAACTTTTTGAAAAACTATGGAATGCTAAAAGTCGAACTACCAATTCAAAAGAACCAATTCAAAAGAAGGTCTCAAGAAGGTCTCAAATTTGGTACAATTGGATCTGTCGATGATTCTGAATTTTGCATGGTTTTTTTTAGTGAGTCAGAAGAGGATTGCCTTGATATAGAGGATGACTCTACTGATCAACCAATAGAAGATGCTCCGCCAGAATTTGAGGAAGAAATTAAATCTACTAACGATGAATTGAAAGAAATTAACCTCGGGACTGAAGAATGACCCCGGACTACATTTATAAGTTCTCTACGTGATGACAAAGAATCTACAGAATTGGTCAAACTATTAACAGAATTCAAAGATTACTTCACGTGGAGCTACGATGAAATGTCAGGACTGTCAGCAGAGGTTGCAGTCCATAAACTTGGGGTGGACAAGAATATAACCCCAGTAAAACAAGCTCCCAGGAGAATGCACCTTGAAATAGAACAATAAGTCATCGCCGAAGTGAAAAAGTTGATAGATGCTAACCTTGTTGAAGAAGAGCAATACCCCACGTGGTTAGCCAACATGGTACCTGTTAAGAAGAAAAATGGACAAATCCGCATTTATGTCGACTTCAAAGATTTGAACAAGGCATGTCCAAAAGACGAGTTTCCACTACCTATACCAGAGATGATAGTGGATATCGCTTCAACACTTGAAATTTTCTCCTTTATGAATAGATCATCGGGATACAACCAACTCAAGATGGCTCCCGAGGATGCAGTACTTACAGCTTTTAGAGCACTGATTGGAATTTTTTGCTACACAGTGATGTCGTTCGGCCTAAAGAACGCCGGAGCAACATATCAGCGTGCAATGACAAAATTTTTTGACAACCTCACTCACAACCAAGTAGAATGCTACGTGGATGTTTTGTTCATCAAAAGTAAACAAAAAATAGACCATTTGTGCAATTTGAGGATTGTGTTTGAACGATTGTGTTTGAACGGTTACGGACGATATGACCTTAAAATGAATCCCTTAAAGTGCGCCTTTGACGTTACTTCCAAGAAATTTCTAGGATTCGTTGTCCGTCATCGGGGAATTGAGATCGATCCAGATAAGACTAAAGCTATCTTGGAAATGCCTCACCTTAAAACCTTGAAACAACTACGTTCCTTCCAGGGGAAGTTGACATATCTGAGACACTTTATTTCTAATCTCTAAGGTAGGTGTTAGCCTTTCTCGACATTAATTTAAAAGGACGCTAAATTTATTTGGGAAGAAAAATGCCACTGCGCCTTTGAGGACGTTAAACAATATTTAATGACACCTCCTGTTTTGGCAGCCCCTATCCCAAGGAAACCTTTGATACTTTATACCGTGGCCTTAGATGACTCTTTTGGAGCCCTCCTAGCCCAAGTTAATGATGAGGGTAAAGAAAATGACTCTACTACTTAAGTCGTCTTATAATACCGATGGAGATGAGGTATCCACCTATTGAGAAGCATTGTCTGGCACTAATTTTTGCCGCCCAAAAGCTTAGACATTACATGCTCTCTCATAAGATTACCCTAATCTCAAAAGTTATTCCGTTGCAATAACGAAAGATAAACCATCGCAATATCTGATGACCTAACCAACACGCTCCGGAAGTCTAGCAAGATGACCAATGATCTTATTACAATTTGATATAACTTTTGTTCCCCTTCGTGCTATCAAGGGACAAATACTAGCAGATTTTCTCGCTGCACACTCACTGCCAGTTGGGCCCTCTCTCAATGACGAGTTACCAGACGGGCAAATACTAAAAATGGAATTTTTGAGTGCGCAGCGCTGGGAAATGTACTTCGATGGTGCTTCGTCAGTCAGGAAAGATAAAGGATCTGACACAGTTATACCAGTGTCGGCATTATTTTCGGGATTAGTTTGGTTTGTGGGGTTGCCCGTAAGAAACTGTCGGTGGCTGGAATCGAAATCCCGTCGCCCGCTTCGGAAGGACGTTGAAGTATGAAATCAAACTGACCTCATATTTTCATAGTTTAAAATGAAAGAGCATTGTACCTCAAATCCT
>NW_018252830.1:122814-123060 GCF_001263595.1 Phalaenopsis equestris
TTTTAAATTCTGGGCTATTTAATAAAAATAAAATATTTTAAGTGGTGAAAATTAAGTTTTATATTTTTGAAAAATCTCCCTAATGTCATAGAACTCAGAGGAGAAAATTTTATATTTTTATTATTTTTATTTGATTTATTGAAATTATTTTAGTGAAAAACTTATTTTTAGCCTTTTAAAAACTATTTTTAAGCTTTGAAAATAAATATCTTTATTTAGAAAATCAGGAAAAATATTATAATTGTT
>NW_018252830.1:123080-127018 GCF_001263595.1 Phalaenopsis equestris
CAATTTAGAACATTTGATGAGTTTTATTATTTTTGTGATTTTTATGAATTTTTAATTATTTTAAATATTTAAAATAGGCTAAAAATCAAATTTTTATCTTAAATATCATTTTATTTTTAAAAAAAAATACCCCTGATCACAAATAACTCAAAAAACTAAGTTTCATAATTTTTTGAGTTATATTTTGATTTTTAAAAATTATTTAAGTGTTAAGAATGATATTTATCTTTAAAAATCAATTTAAGTTATTAAACGAACTCAAAATATTTTGAAACTTTTATGATGAGTTCTCTGGATCATAGATCACAGTGGAGATAAAAATTCAAGTCATTTAAGTTTTTATATTTTCCAAATTTAATTATTTTAGTGATTTAGTATTTGTAAAATTTAAGTACATTTTAAATGACTTGACCAATGAAATTATTTTCAAAGATTTTTCTAGTCATGGTGGACCTTACAAAATTTTCTTAGGATTTTATAATCAATATGCTGATTTCCATGATTATTTTGAAGGAATAAAGTCTAATAACTTGAAAAATATCGATCTCTGCATAAGAACCTCATTTGACTTTAGAAAAATCAGAGCATGTTTATCTTAACAAAGACTGCAACATGTCAAAATTTCAAGCCAATGTGATATGTCAATATGCATGGAGAATCAAATGATTCTAAATAGTGTTTAATTAATTAAAAATATTTTATGCATAAAATGGACTTGAAATTTTTTCCACATTATTCTCATCTGTTCACTGAGCAAGAGGGTTTTGTGATTTTTTTACACAAAGTTATGTATTTTTGAACTTTTGGGGATTAATTAAATAAGAAAATGTCCCTATTTTCTCACTTATCCATGTCAACCTCGTACGGGTCGAACATGCCACGTGTCGCTCTGTGATTAGCGCTGCCAACCAGCTCATTCCTGCCCATCTCAGACTGCGGTCTGTCCGACACGATCAGGACCATCCGATCAATACACGCTCGATCTGAAGGTCACGTGTCATCGTCCCAATTGAACAGGACCCAAACACCGTCCATTTTAAAACATTAATATCTCACTTGATTCTCAATAAAATTGAGTGAATTATTTTTTAAAATGCTCGTATTGACTAGTAGAACACATCCATACGGTTGATAAACCCTTAATGTTATTATATATGCATGAATAATTAAAAGAGTCTCGGTTTAGGTTTATCTTTGAATACCTTGGTCCAAGAGGGGTAGCCTCGATTGGATGCTTGTAGAAGCTTTATGTGGGTGCCAGAAGCCTAGGGATGGAGCCTCTGGTTGTGGTGAAGCACCTAGACCCAAATTCAATGAAGGCCGATTTGGGGGTTTGGTCGAAGTCCACCTTAGGGGGGTCGGCTGATGGGGCTTTTGTGGGGGAACTTCTTCTCTTGATGTTGGGATGGTGTGGGTGCAAGTAATTTAAATTTGGTGGAGGTTTAGAGGATGTCCTGTTTCGGCCTTGAAATTGAGCTCCAAAATTGAACTGAAGCAATGGATTTGAGTGGCTAAGGAAGGTTTGGTTAAGCTCAAGAGGTCTCCAGGAAGCTCTGGAAGAAGTTTTACTGAGTCTCCCCAAGGAATTTCAAGCTCTCCCCCTTTTGCCATGGAGGGGGAGTTTAAATAAAATGGCTTAGGCTTGCTGCCAAGGCCAATTGAGGGGTGCATTTGGTTGCTTATGTGGAGGCCAAAGAAGCTCAAATGAGCAGCTGGGCTGATTTGGCCTTTGGGTTTGAATTGGGTGAAAATCCCTTGTCTTGGACATGGTTTTGACCATTTTCTAGCCACCAAGGTGGCTGGCCGGCCAAGAATTGGTCACTTCTTGGCTCAGGGAACTCAGGGCATCTAGAGGAATCCATCACAACAATTTAATGCAAATGTGCTTGGCTTTGGCAAAGATATCTTAAGCAAGTGCATTTTTGGAAATAAGATCCCTTAATTTGGGGGAACTTTGGTCCATGGCTTGATTTAGGTGGTTTCATGGTGTTTGGACAGGTGACTAGGTGCAACTAATGGCTGTGCTGGAGTTAATTTGGTGGCGTTGAGGTGGTTAGGTCACATTTAGTGCATGGGTCCAAGTGGGTGCAAATGACCAAAACTTGGGTTTGGGCTAGGTTACCCATGTCAATTGGCTCAATTGATTGTTTCATTTGGTGTAGATGATCACAAGGAACAACTTTGGTGAAGAATGGAAATGGTTTTGAGCCCAATTAAAAGGTCAATTTGAAGCAATTTTGAACTTTAATCAATTTGGTCATGTTGGGCTAGGCTTGGGTCTAGCTTGGGTTAGCCTTGGGCTAGGTCCAAATTGATTGTTATAAATGGTCAATAAGGACCTCATGAAGAGTTTTGAATATGAATTGGATGCCAATTTGGAGGTTAACACAATCAATTGGGTGAAATTTGGGGACAGCCAATTTGGGGCTAAATTTGGGAATTTTGGATTTAGGCCAAAATCAAATGGATTTTAAACTTCACCAAGGTCAATTGATGGTTTATTTTGATGTATAGGAATGTCATAAAGATTTTGCAACATTAATTGAGGCCAATGGACTAGGCTATGGGTTCAATTTGGTGAGATTAAGTCATATGGTCAAAATTGGGGTTTTGACCCAAATTAAAATTGGGCTCAAATCATGGACCCATTATGCTTAGATTTGGTTTAGTTTGGTCATATCAAAAGTGAATATGAGTTTAGGATTGAAATTGTGGTCAATTAAGATCAAATTGGTGGATATTTGAGATGGATTTGGGGAATTTTAGGTCTTTAAAGGGAAATTTGGGGATTTTGGTTAAAGATGGTCAAATTGGCCAACTTGGGCCATGTGGTAGTTGAAAGAAATGAAATTGGAAATATTTGGGATTTATTGCTATTTTATGGGAATTTTTGGAATTTTGGGATTTTGGGCCAAAGAGGGGTATTTTGGTAATTAGGTGGTGCCTTAGGGGTCAAAAGGTCAAGATGGGTATTTTGGTAGAGTTGAGGCACCAATCATCACCAATAAACCATGGACCAAAGGAAGCCCCATTTTGGGTCCTCTACATAGTGGTCTTAGCCAAACCATAGCCCTGGGGCTAATAGGTTTAGGGGACCATCTACATGAGTATCCCAAAATGTCAAGGGATCTAGACTAGAAGTTTGAGTTCAGGGTTGTGAGTGAATGTGGGTGTAGATGAGTGTAGTGAATGCCTTAGCTCCAGACCAAGACCCAGGGTCAACCCTAAGGTTCAGCAATCCTAAGGGTGACTCATCTTGAGTTTCCCCACAGTGACACCACCTACTAAGTATTTAGAGGTTGAGAGAAATATGTGGAACTCCAAGTTGAGTCAAGAAGAGGGTAGAATTTCTGATGGTGAGGGTTCCAAGTCTTTTTTTCTAGGAATAGTCAAAAGGAAAAGTCTTATGGCTACACCTTAGGCTATTAAGCGGAAAAAACTAAACCTCAACCAAAAAATGAGGTCAACAAATGGACCCCCAATAGGTGTGGTGTGCTGGGCAAGCACACCGCACGTATTGGCGTTGACCGACGAGATGAACAAAAACCAATACAGACTCCTAAATCAACAGACTTCGGAAGTATGCGTAGAGTTGTGTGTGTGATTTGTTTCTGCTGGGGAATTAGCAGGTGTGTGTTTAATCAAGCTGAGAAGTAGGGACTCTCGCTGGGGATCGGAGAGTGAACTTTGAGTTATGAAATTTCAAAGATTTCCAAAAGATGGGAGTCAAAATGTAAGCGTTGACCCCGAATTAGGAATTGAGATTCAAATATTGACTCAAAAAGAGGGAGAGAGAGAGTCAGAGTGTAAGGACCTACCTCGAATGTAATGAATTAGAAATGTAGTACTGATTCAGAAATGATAATTGAAATGTAGGTCAATTCTCAAAAGAAAGTGTCAGAATATAAGGTCCGACCTCAAATGTAAAGAATCAGAAA
>NW_018252830.1:128316-129448 GCF_001263595.1 Phalaenopsis equestris
TCATCCTCTAAAATATCGTGTGAATCATTGCGGAATCGGATGTGAAATCCTCATCCTCTAAAATATCGCATTTTGAATTCGTGGGAAACTAATAGAATTTATGAAGATTGACATTGGTGAGGAAAATATTATGAAACTTTGTGAGATTTTGTGCAGAATGTGAAATTCCATTGGGATATGAAGAAAACTGGTGCAGACCAAGGTAGTTGCACTACACAAGCAAAGAGTAAGAAACCTTGAACTCGAGAAATTCATCATTTTCTTTTCTTTTTATTAGGATTTGGACCCAGTTTCAGACAAGCACGACATCTGAGCTTCTAAGAATGAGTCTTTGTCTCCGAAATATTGCAAGACACAGTACTTCTTGAAGTATCATCCACTGATAAATGACAAGTGTAGAAAATAGCCCATCCTTAAGGTACCATCAGAACTATATTCCTTCAAGTACACATAAAAGATGTGTTATTTCTACGGATACCATGGCTGAAGAGGCCGCAAGTTCGTAGCTTCGTTCATAGTTGTCATCATTTGATTTGTTGGAGATTCTGTAAAGGTTGTTGAAGTTGTCTTTGAGAAATCTTTCTAACGTTCTTTGAGTTGAAGTTGGAGTTGTATTTGCTGGACACTGAAGGATATGAATTCAGGTTTAAATTCCATTAATCGCTAATATCATCATCATTTCTGTAATTCTTTCTTCCTGAACCGAAGCAGCTTTTAGAATTTTGGTCGTGTGATCAAAATATTTTTCGTTTTCCAAAGATATTTCTGAGCCAATTAATGACCGACCAAAAGACTCAAGATGGTTGAACTTTTTATTGAATATAATATCAGAAGAGTTTCCTTAAGAGAGCATTCTAAGTCTCATTAATCAGGGGAAACTCGGACACCAATTTTTGATTATACGTCCACCTCAAGCTTCTTCTCAGGGAGACTTTCCTTTTCTTTGATTTTTTTTCTTTTTTTTTGTTCCCCTTTTCTTCCCTTTTTTTATTGAGAATTACTATATATGGTGAGACATATGTTAAAGATTTTGAATGTCTGAATTCAGACACCAATTTTTGATTTTATGCTCACCTCAAGCTTCTTCTCAGGGGATTCACAATTTTTTTTTTTTTATTTGTTTTCTGAGAAT
>NW_018252830.1:129666-131229 GCF_001263595.1 Phalaenopsis equestris
AATTCCTTAAATTTGATGACTCAGATATTAGGGCATTAATTTCATTCTCCCCTAAAGACATAGTCTTATCAAAACATCCAAATTTTCTTTGAGGTGATCAGTTTTTTTTTTAATATTGCACAATTCTGAACAACAACAAACTCTTTCTTTTCATTAATTGCAGTGGGAGGGATGGGATAGACTAACATTGATCTTGCTAATTTCCCATTTAAACAAAAATAGTAATACAATAGTAGCCAAGAGGCATTTCATTCGTTGCCAGTTGCATACGAATGGGTTGGTGCTAATTTCCCATTTAAACAAAAATAGTAATACAATAGTAGCCAAGAGGCATTTCATTCGTTGGCAGTTGCATACGAATGGGTTGGAACAAACAAATTGACCGAAATCATATTGATAGAACCTCTTTCAGGTTTCTTTCAAATATTCTTCCGGGATTGTTACGTCCGCATTCTTGAACTTCTCCTCAAGCAAGTCTTTGAAACTGCAACACTCTTCTAGGGTGTGTCGGATGAATCTGTGGTACGGGCAATATCTCGAATGTCCTTTCTTATTGACCTCGTCGGGCTTCTTTGGCTTGGGCAATCTGAACTTGGGATTCTTGATTAGACGGTGGAAACGGTGGAACATCATTTTCGTTGCTTCATCTTTAAAAGAGTATATCCTATTTGATCGAGTGTTCATGATTGGAACTTGTCTTTCTTATGTCTGGTAAGGTCTTTGCTGAGATAATTGTTGAATATTTTGATGAGGATGTTGGAAGGTTTGTTGATGTCGTTCGGCTTGTATTTGCGATTGTCGTTTTCCTCTGCTAACCACATCAACTGTCCCAGATTTCTTCTCGAATATCTTGGTTATCATGGACTTCTCATCCATCTCGTGAGAATTCATATACTTGACTTCTTCTTGTGGATTTGATGGTGAGCCCCTTAAGAAAGAAAGCTACTGGCCCATGAATGCTCTTAAGTAGAATCTAAATTGCATGATGTTCCTGTAGCTGAGGTTCGCAGTTCATGCTAAGGTTTCTCCACCTCAAAATATAATCTACTAGAGTCTCGTTAGGCTTTTGTTTTTCCATCATGAGATCTCTAATGGAAATATGATGGTGTACTCCGGCAAATCTTTTTACAAATAATAGTTCTAACTCGTCTAATGTCTTGACCGATCAGTTGAGCAACTCAGCATGCCAAGCGAAAGCAACTTCTGACAAGCTGCTGATGAACTGTTGACAGAGTAAAGCTTCGTTGTTTCTTGTATTGCCACAACTGGCTCGGAAATGTGCTATGTGCTGTCTGGGATTTCCTGTCCCGTCAAATAGCTTAAAGTTTTGTGACATAAAACACTTGGGGTAGGGTATGACATCAAACTTCTCCTGGTAAGGTATACCCTTTAAAGTCAATGCACCGCCCTTAGACTGGGTTAAGGCCTCTCGAACTTGTTCAACCATTTGTTTAAATTCATTTTCTGGTATGACACTTTGGACATAGTATTTCTTCGATTGTTCATCAGAGGTGAATTCTTTTCTTTCATTTGCAACATGAATGGTTTCTGGTTGGTTCATTT
>NW_018252830.1:131464-131847 GCF_001263595.1 Phalaenopsis equestris
GCACATCGTAATTTTCATCATTCATATCTTTTTTTTGTTTTTCAGATAATCGTGCAATATTGGCTCGGAGTCTCTCAAGCTTATCGTCGATTAACCTTCCTTTGATTACTTTTACGTCAATTGGGGATTTCTAAAGAGTGTCATTTCATTTGTTGAGCACCGGTGTGGTTGTGTAGATGTTAATTGAATCAACCGAAACCATATTTACGGAACCTTTTTCAGGTTCTTTCAAATACTCTTTCAGGATCTTTACATTTCCACTTTTGAAATTCTTCTCAAGCCAATCCTTGAAGACAAAGCAATTTTCTATGGTGTGGCTGAGTAACTGGTGGTATGGACAATATTGAGGATGATCTTTCATATTGGCTTCCTCTGGCTTTTTC
>NW_018252830.1:131926-133134 GCF_001263595.1 Phalaenopsis equestris
TTGTTGTGCCTGTTGTTGGCGGGATTGTCGAGGCTGTTTGGCTTTCAAAATTTCCTGGCCGCGCCTCCTTTCCTGTGCCTTTATCAGTTGTGCAGGCTTTGAATCAGACCCAATCTCGAATTCAGAAAGTAGTGGGGCATAAGCTTCAACTGAAACTTCCTCATGTAGAATTTCTTTTCCCTTACTCGGCAAAACAGTTAGCACGGTGACAGTGTATCCAGTACTAGGAGTAAAAACAGTTCTCGGAGTAATCTAAACGCTCCCAACTACAAACTTTTCAAGACTAGTAGGGATCTTTTCAATCAACACCTTTGAAGGGGAGAATTCTTTGGTAAACTTCAAGTTGAACTCTACAATAGGCTCCACAGACTTATCTGCATCAAACTTCATCACTGTGACGGCCACCTTCCCAAACTTAACTCCAATATCATTGAACCTTTGTCCAAACTTAATAACTGCCAGGTCAGGCAGTTCATCCCTGTTGACAACGAACTCCATTCCAGAGGCATAAGAAAAGATCAACCTTGGCGAATACATTGTCTCTATCATTTGAAGAATTTCTGAAATTTAGCGATGTCTCATGCCTTGCAGTTTTGATAGAAGTACTCAAATTGATGCACTTGTCTTATGAATTGGGCCTTCTTTATTATTTTAGTTTTCACTTAAATTTGTTACTCACTTGAGATTAAAGCATCGAAGATTTGCAATTAGCAAATTGAATAAGCGTGAGGAGGTGCAACAACATGTCTTGATTCACAGAAAAGCAAACTCAAACTCGAAGGAGATGAAGAAATGCAAAGTTTAGGACCCAAAGTTTAATGCAAAGTTTAGGACCCAGTGCAGGACCAACTTTACAACGCATAATGCCCAGGCGGAACCAATCCACCGACATACCTATTGCGGTCCGGCCCCACATGAAAATTTAAAGAGTCCTTAATAGCCTTCTGAACCCCTCTGTTCAAAGATGGTTGAACAGCTAGTCCTGAAGTCCAAGGAGTTAGTTGTACTTTCCCAAGACAGAAATGACTAAAGTATGTCAACGAAAGAAGGGTAATTTGGTCCTAGAGGGACATGGACATATTATCAATGTGTGAAGATAATATTTTTTATTTGTATGGAGAGAGAAGCGTGTCCCCAGCGGAGTCGCCAGAAGCTGTCAGCGTTATTTCGGGGATTGGTTTGGTTTGTGGGGTTGCCCGTAAGAAGCT
>NW_018252830.1:133454-136167 GCF_001263595.1 Phalaenopsis equestris
AAGGAATTTCAAAGGGTAGGACTCTTCAACGAAATCTAACATAAAGGTGTGCAAGGGGATTGGTTCAAATTTACAACATTTTATTGTAGAATCCAAAGGAAGAAGAACTAGGGGTTGTCATGGATTCAGAGGAGAACTCCGGTGACTTCCCAAGCTATCCTAATGTTTGTCCTCGATTTTGAGGAGAAATGTTTTAAGTGTTTCATCCTGCAAATTTTATTAGTTAGGGCTTACATTCAAGTGAAATGATCACACAAATAGCCTAGAAGATGTAAGGATTTAGGTCGTGACAAACAACAACCTCGAAATCCTAAGATGAGTAAGGGCTTATATTGTATAGCAAGGCTATGCAAAGGCCTAAGGATAAGTTGAAGACTTACGTTGCATAAGCAAGCAACCTCGAAGTCCTATGGCTTTGTTATTTAGGTCTAAGAAAGGAAGATTGGTTTAGCTGGGGAAGACAGGTTTTGCTGTTGAAGATGGCCATGCTGCCCACCAAGCTAGCTCCAAGCTCCTGCTGCGACGAGGTTGAGTTATCTAGTGTGTCAAGTTATAATATCAAATCAAGTGGCCCTATGGTTGAAGTTCTTTAAATTTTATGAGGGCATATTAAAGTTGATTAGAGTGAAACCGATTAAGATCCTACGGTTCCCTCGTTCCGGCATCGCTATTTTCTATTGGATTCACTTGGTCCAAATGAACTTATTAAATTCAACTTAATGAATTCCATAAAACTTATTTTTAGCCTTTTAAAAACTATTTTTAAGCTTTGAAAATAAATATCTTTATTTAGAAAATCAAAAAAATAATCTAATTGTTCCTAAGTGATTAGGAAACAATTTAGAACATTTTGATGAGTTTTATTATTTTTGTGATTTTTATGAATTTTTAATTATTTTAAATATTTAAAATAGGCTAAAAATCAAATTTTTATCTTAAATATCATTTTATTTTTAGAAAATACCCCTGATCACAGAGAACTCAAAAAACTAAGTTTCATAATTTTTTGAGTTATATTTTGATTTTTAAAAATTATTTAAGTGTTAAGAATGGTATTTTTCTTTAAAAATTAATTTAAGTTATTAAATGAACTCAAAATATTTTGAAACTTTTATGATGAGTTCTCAGGATCATAGATCACAGTGGAGATCAAAAATTAATTCATTTAAATGTTTATATTTTCCAAATTTAATTATCTTAGTTATTTAGTATTTGCAAAATTTAAGTGCATTTTAAATGACTTGACCCATGAAATTATTTCCAAAGATTTTTCTAGTCATGGTGGACCTTACAAAATTTTCTTAGGATTTTATAATCAATATGCTAATTTCCATGATTATTTTGAAGGAATAAAGTGTAATAACTTGAAAAATATGGATCTCTATATAGGAACCTCATCTGACTTCAGAAAAATCAGAGGATGTTTTTCTTAACAGAGACTACAACATGTCAAAATTTCAAGCCAAGGTGATATGTCAATATGCATGGAGAATCAAATGATTCTAAATAGTATTTAATTAATTAAAAATATTTTATGCGTAAAATGGACTTGAAATTTATTCCACATTATTCTCCTCTGTTCACTGAGCAAGAGGGTATTTTTATTTTATGTTTGTGATTTTTCCACACAAAGTTATGTATTTTTGAAGTTTTGGGGATTAAATAAATAAGAAAATGCCCCTATTTTCCTAATTAACCATGTCAACCTTGTACGGGTCGAACAGGCCACGTGTCGCTCTGTGATTAGCGCCGCCAGCCAGCTCATTCCCGTCCATCTCGGACCGCGGTCTGTCCGACGCGATCATCGTCCTAAATGAACCGGACCTGAAAACCGTCCTTTTTAAAACGCTAATAACTCACTCGATTCTCAACGAAATTGAGTGAATTTTTTTCTTAAAATGCTCGTATTGACTAATAGAACACATCCATACAGTTGATAAACCCTTATTGTTACTGTATATGCATGTATAATTAAAAGAGTCTCGGTTTAGGTTTATCTTTGAATACCTTGGTCCAAGTGGGGTAGTCTCAATTGGATGCTTGTAGAAGCTTTATGTGGGTGCCAGAAGCTTAGGGATGGAGCCTCTAGTTGTGGTGAAGTGCCTAGACCCAAATTCAATCAAGGCCGATTTGGGGGTTTGTTCGAAGTCCAACTTAGGGTGGTCGGCTGATGGGGCTTTTGTGGGGGAACTTCTTCTCTTGATGTTGGGATGGTGTGGGTGCAAGTAATTTGAATTTGGTGGAGGTTTAGAGGATGTCCTGTTTCGGTTTCGGCCTTGAAATTGAGCTCTTGAGCTCCAAAATTGAACTGAAGCAATGGATTTGAGTGGCTAAGGAAGGTTTGGTTAAGCTCAAGAGGTCTCCAGGAAGCTCTGGAAGTAGTTTTATTGAGTCTCCCCAAGGAATTTCAAGCCCTCCCCCTTTTGCCATGGAGTGGGAGTTTAAATAAAATGGCATAGGCTGGCTGCCAGGGCCAATTGAGGGGTGCATTTGGTTGCTTATGTGGAGGCCAAAGAAGCTCAAATGAGCAGCTGGGCTGATTTGGCCTTTGGGTTTGAATTGGGTGAAAATCCCTTGTATTGGACATGGTTTTGGCCATTTTTCAGCCACCAAGGTGGCCGGCCGGCCAGGCATTGGTCACTTCTTGGCTCAGGGAAGTCAGGGAACCCAGAGGAATCTATCACAGCAATTTAATGCAAATGTGCTTGGATTT
>NW_018252830.1:136369-141119 GCF_001263595.1 Phalaenopsis equestris
AACTTTGGTGAAGGATGGAAATGGTTTTGAGCCCAATTGAAAGGTCAATTTGAAGAAATTTTGAACTTTAATCAATTTGGTCATGTTGGGCTAGGCTTGGGTCTAGCTTGGGTTAGCTTTGGGCTAGGTCCAAATTAATTGTTATAAATGGTCAATAGGGTCCTCATGAAGTGTTTTGAATATGAATTGGATGCCAATTTGGAGGTTAAGGCAATCAATTGGGTGAAATTTGGGGACTTAGCCAATTTGGGGCTAAATTTAGGAATTTTGGATTTAGGCCAAAATCAAATGGATTTGAAACTTCACCAAGGTCAATTGATGGTTAATTTTGATGTATATGAATCTCATAAAGATTTTCCAACATTAATTGAGGCCAATTGACTAGGCTATGCGTTCAATTGGGTGAGATTAAGTCATATGGTCAAAATTGGGGTTTAGACCCAAATTAAAATTGGGCTCAAATCATGGACCCATTGAGCTTGGATTTGATTTAGTTTGGTCATATCAAAAGTGAATATGAGTTTAGGATTTAAATTGTGGTCAATTAAGATCAAATTCGTGGATATTTGAGATGGATTTGGGGAATTTTGGGTCTTTAAATAGCAATGTGGGGATTTTGGTTAAAGATGGTCAAATTGGCCAAATTGGGCCATGTGGTAGTTAAAAGAAATGACATTGGGAATATTTGAGAGTTATTGGGATTTTATGGGAATTTTTTGAATTTTGGGATTTTGGGCCAAAGAGGGGTATTTTGGTAATTAGGGGGTGCCTTAGGGGTCAAAAGGCCAAGATGGGTATTTTGGTAGAGTTGAGGCACCAATCATCACCAATAAGCCATGGACCAAAGGAAGCCCCATTTTGGGTCCTCTACATAGTGGTCTTAGCCAAATCATAGCCCTAGGGCTAGTAGGTTTAGGGGACCATCTACATGAGTATCCCAAAAGGTCAGGGGATCTAGACCAGAAGTTTGAGTTCAGGGTTGTGAGTGAATGTGGGTGTAGATGAGTGTAGTGAATGCCTTAGCTCCAGACCAAGACCCAGGGTCAACCCTAAGGTTCAGCAATCCTAAGGGTGACTCATCTTGAGTTTCCCCACAGTGAGCCCACCTACTAAGTATCTAAAGGTTGAGAGCAATATGTGGAACTCCAAGTTGAGTAAAGAAGAGGGTAGAATTTCTAATGGTGAGGGTTCCAAGTCTAGTTTTCTAGGAATAGTCAAAAAGTCAAAAGGAAAAGTCTTATGGCTAGACCCTAGTATATTAAAGAGGAAAAAACTAAACCTGAACCAAAAAATGAGGTCAACAACCAGGCAAAGCAGGGATCGGTTTGATCTTTATTACTCCAGATAAGGGTATGTTGAGCTTCTCATACCACCTGACAGAGCTGTACACCAACAATGAAGCATGTACACCAACAATGAAGCAATGAAGCAGAATATGAAGCTTTAATCACCGGATTGGGAATGGTAATCTCAATGGATAAAACAAACATTGTCATTTATGGCGACTCCCAACTCATCATCCAGCAAGTCGCCGAAAAATACAGAATTCTGAAACCAAGATTAGCAGAGTACTATCTGTACACAATGAAGCTTCAGGAGCAGATTGTTGAGGTGAATTTCTATCGGATTCCTCGTGAAGATAATGCCCATCCAGACGCTCTAGCAAAACTCGCTAAGGAAATGACATGTCCCTTGGAGGATTCCATCAAAGTCACGGTGCAAGGAAGACGAGTCTTGTCTTAAAACGACTTTGAAACTCTACATAAGCTTGAAAAAGAAGAAACAATAAATACAGTTGCAGACATCAACAAAGATTGGCGCAAGCCATTAGTAGAATAATAATATTTGCGTACTGGAAAGCTGCCAGAAGACAAGCCTGAGGCGCACCACATCACAAGAAGGGCCATGTCTTACGCCCTGGTGGGAAATGTTCTCTACAGAAGATCATTCAACCAGATGTGGCTACGGTGTTTGAGCAGAGCCGAAGCATAAAATTTTGTTAGAGAGGTACATGTCGGATTGTGTGGCGCTCACTAGTTAGGGCCAAAAATGAAAATGAAGATCAAAAGACTCGGGTATTATTGGGCAACAATGATGTTCGATTGCATGGATACAGCCAGAAGATGTCACCAATGCCAAATGCATGGGGTGGTCTAACACCAACCTTCAAATGTGCTACACCCAACTGTTGCCTCGTGGCCATTCGAGTGTTGGGGCACATACACAATAGGTCGATAAACCCTCCATCTTCAAAAGGACACAAGTTTATACTTGCCGCTACAGATTACTTCTCAAAATGGGCAGAGGCAGTACCGTTACGTGAGGTTATGATACATCACCTCCTTCAATTTTTCAAAAGCCAAATTTTCTACCATTTTAGAGTACCGCGAAGAATAATTTCCAATAATGGACAGCCTTCAGAAGCAGAAAGATCAATACTTTCGTCAGAAGACATGGGATAGATTGGAGATGCTCTACAATTTACTATCCCAGAGCAAATGGTCTGGCTGAGGCTTTCAACAAAGCGCTGATACAGATTTTAAAGAAGACACTGGATGAAAACAAAAGGGATTGGCACAACAAACTATTAGATGCCTTGTTGGCCTACCGGACAACGTTCAGGACTCCCACTTAGTGTACACCTTATATGCTCGTGTACGGAGCCGAGGTCGTGCTACCGCTACGAATCCAACTACTATCTCTCAGAGTCGCCATTTCCAACCAACTCACAACAGAAGAAAGTAAAAAACTCAGACTTGAGGAACTGGAGAGTCTCGAGGGAAAATAACTAGAAGTCCAACAAAATTTGGAGCTCTACCAGGCGAAAATGGTACAAGCCCATGACAAATTGGTCTGCCCAAGGACATTCAAAGTTGGTGACATCGTGCTTGTGCTCAAAAGACCTATTCTTGCACGCTGTAAATTAGGTGGAAAATTTGAGCCAACTTGGGAGGGACCATTTGTCGTTGAGAAGGTGTATATAGGAGGAGCCTACCAGTTGGTGGACTTTTAGGGAAAAAGACCCATGTTATCGATAAACGAATGATACCTGAAAACCTATTACGCAACCTGATACTGCTCAATGCCGCTTGCCTTTGCTTTCGTTTAAACTTTGAAACTATGATTACTTTAGGGTTATCTATGTGGCCAAATGTCTATGACCGGGTCCAAATTTTGTAATTAACCTCATTATAATGAAAATTTTGAGAAAATTTTTGAACTTCACACGTTCTCTTTTCTACTTTTGAATTTAAATACCCTACTAAATTAAGAAAAACTCACACATAAAATGAATAATCCTCTTCATCAAAATAAACTAAAATTTACACTAAACTAAAATTTACACTAATAACTAATAAATACTTTGTTCTAATCTTGTTCTTGCCAAGCTTCAGCCCACTGACATTTTTCTGTCATCTGTAGAAAAATGTTAGGATAGAGACTGATCTTTGTCTTCCAGGATGGCTGGAACCTCGCACTGAATGAAGAGATGGCGCCGCAAGGAGGTTTCATAGATTTCAACATGAATTTTAACCAAGTTGATACGGACTACGAAGGTCCTCTAATGGACGTATTTAGCAGTAAAGAGAAGGAGGGACTGCTTTCATTGTTGAGGGTAACCACTCAGAACAATGTGTCACGTAAAGGTAAAAATGTGATAGCGGAACAAGATCCGATGGAGGGGCCGAGTCGTCTGCCCTCCATCGTACTACTCCAGCAAGGGACCTGATAGCTGCCCGTAATGAACAATTACTGAATACTTCGCTCCACAGGACGCAGCGCAGAAATGTCAGACAAAAGAAGTAGAGAGCCTTTTTGCGACAGGAACACAAACGCCAGAGAGATGTAAACAACTTTCTTACCCCATTCCTGAGGGACATATTTACGACCCAGATCTGAGAGAAACTTCTGCCAGCCTGCCCACTACAGATGAAGAGTCAGGTTTTTTTACAGAATCAGATGTGCTCCCAATTCCAAATATCTTATGCATGGGTTGCCCAACATGCAACATTGAGGTACCAGCTGAGACATCAGTCACGGGCGCATTTGTAGAATGCCCGGATTGCAATGTTCTGCATCTACAGCATTTCAGTACATTAGAAGAATACACTTCAAGCACCAACCGGTCTCAGACTCCAGACATCACGACAAATGAACCATATGTCCCACTGGGGACGGATCAGCATGCACCATGGAGCCCAGGGTCATACATCCCACTAGAGGCTTCCAGATCGACCAGCACCAGTTTGGGTTCCCACCGATGCTCGAAGGAAGGAGCGCCCGCGGCAGCTGCCTACCCCTGATATGGTAGAATACTATAAGATAAGCAGAGTAAATAAAAGAGAGTTTGAGTTCTATGAAGAGGTTAAGGGAAAGTTCATCAATATACTGGAAGGCCTAGAGCTATACACCAGGGTTTTCTCTGAGACTGATGAAAAGAGTATTCTGGATTGCATCTTCGATTTAAGTGATGGAGGCCGAGCGGGCCTTCTCATGGAGAGGACAGATTTTGAGCCAAAGAAATTGATGAGGGGAATGGGAAGAATCACCATCCAATGCGGCTGTTGTTATAACTTCACGAACAACAGAGAAGGGAATCTGCCTGGGATCCTCAGATACGACCAAGTGGACCCATTGCCACCAATAATAAAATGGATGATCAAGAGAATGGTTAAGTGGAATATTCTACCTGCTACTTACATTCCCAACAGTTGCATCATTAACATTTATGAAGAATGTGACTGCATTC
>NW_018252830.1:141276-143590 GCF_001263595.1 Phalaenopsis equestris
TGTGCAGACATTGCCAAGCACTGCAAGCACTGCATTCCAGGAGTGCGACACCGTAGGGTGTTTGCAACCTTCTACAGAATGGACGACAGTAAAATACCGTATGGATTCCAGCTGGACCCATGATTGGAGGAGTTGTAATTGGAGGAGTTGTTTCCGTACGATCTATGAGAAGGTTGTACCTCTAAGTACATGCAAGAGGAACTCTTATCCTGGAGCATGAATTAGAAGGTCTGCTTGACCAGGAGCTCAACATACCTGGTACAGAGGGTTCATTTTTTTCAGCACCATGACATGTATTTGATATATTCAGTTTATGATGTACTCGTAGCATGAGATGATTTTCAATATAGTTCGACATGGATTACATAATGTACCTTCTGAGGCGTTAGCCTATGTCTGATTTTTGGCAGTGTCTGATTTATGGCATCTCTTTTGGAGCAAATTCATGGAAATTTCTCTCAAGTTGTGCCTTTTTGTCGGTTTCCTTTTTGTGCGATGGATGAAAGCCACGAACCACACGTTGATTCAAAATTTTAATGAACAAAGAATGAAACAATAAATCTTCAACAATAAGTAAAATATAAATTTGAAATAATCACAAATGAGTAAATAACAAAACAAGTTTCTTTTGAAGATCAACCAATTAAAATTAAAACTTTAAAAACATATTTTAAAAAATTAAATATGATATAAACAACAAGAAAATAAAATAGACCAGTTGAGTGGATTCTTCCGTTTTCAGAATCTCCTACTCTTTGTGTGCGTAGCACAACCATCGTTATCTGCACTAACTCTCTGCACATCCCTGCAGAATTTCAAATTATGCACAAAAACTTATAAAGCTTTACAGATCTCCTTCAACAGGATCAACCTTTTTAACATGATACATTTCTGTTAATTCAACACTTCAAACCCTCCTTTGAGAATTGACCTACATTTCAATTCTCATTTTTAAATCAGTCGTACATTTTTGATTCATTTCTGATTCATTACATTCTACATTCTGACACCCTCTTTTGAGAATTGACCTACATTTCAATTGTCATTTTTGAATCAGTCATACATTTCTGATTCATTACATTCGAGGTCGGCCCTTACATTCCGACACTCGCTTTTGTGAATTGACATACATTTCAATTCTCATTTTCACATTTTCGATTCATTACATTTGAGGTCGGTCCTTACATTCCGACACTCTCTTTTGAAAATTGACATACATTTCAGTTCTCATTTTCACATTTCTGATCCATTACATTTGAGGTCAGTCCTTACATTACGACACTCTCTTTTGAGAATTGACATACATTTCAATTCTCATTTTCACATTCTGATTCATTACATTTGAGGTTGGTCCTTACATTCTGACACTCTCTTTTGAGAATTGACCTACATTTCAATTGTCATTTTGAACCAGTCATACATTTCTGATTCATTAGATTTGGGATCGGTCCTTACATTCCGACACTCGCTTTTGAGAATTGACATACATTTCAATTCTCATTTTCACATTTTCGATTCATTACATTTGAGGTCGGTCCTTACATTCCGACACTCTCTTTTGAAAATTGACATACATTTCAGTTCTCATTTTCACATTTCTGATCCATTACATTTGAGGTCAGTCCTTACATTACGACACTCTCTTTTGAGAATTGACATACATTTCAATTCTCATTTTCACATTCTGATTCATTACATTTGAGGTTGGTCCTTACATTCTGACACTCTCTTTTGAGAATTGACCTACATTTCAATTCTCAATTTTGAAAAACTAATACATTTCTGATTCATTACATTTGAGGTCGGTCCTTACATTTCGACACTCTCTTTTGAGAATTGACATACATTTCAATTCTCATTTTCACATTTCTGCTTTAATACATTTGAGGTCGGTCCTTACATTCTGACACTCTCTTTTGAGAATTGGCATACATTTAACATACATTTCAATTCTCGGTCCTACATTTCTAATTCATTACATTTGAGAGTAGTCCTTACATTCCGACTCTCTCTCTCTCTTTTCAAATTGATATCTAAATTTTAATTCCCACCTCGGGGCCAGCACTTGCAAATTGGTTCCCGGTCTCTAAAACATCCTAAAATTTCGTAACTCAAAGTCCGCTCTCCAATCCCCAGTGAGTGTCCCTACTTCTTGACTTGATTAAACACACACCTGCTAATTCCCCAGCAGAAATAAATCACACACACAACTCTACACATACTTTCGGGTCTTTTGACTTAGGAGTTTGTATTGGTTTTTGTCAATCTCATCGGTCAACGCCAATACGCGCGGTGTGCTTGCCCAGCACACCAC
>NW_018252830.1:143614-194994 GCF_001263595.1 Phalaenopsis equestris
TTAGTTTTTCCTCTTTAGTAGCCTAAGGTCTAGCCATAGGAATTTCCTATTGACTATTCTTATAAAACTAGAAAAGGCACCCTCACCATTAGAAATTCTACACTCTTCTCTACTCAACTTGAAGTTCCACATGTCAAATTGGGAAACTCAAGATGAGCCACCCTTAAACTGCTAGACCTTAGGGTTGACCCTTGGTATTGGCCTAGAGCTAAGATACTCACTACACTCATCTACACTCACAATTACTCACAACCCTAAACTCAAATTACTAACATATGTCCCTTGATCTTTTTGGGATACTCATGGAGATGGGCCCCTAAACCTACTAGCCCTAGGGTTATGGTTTGGCTAAGACCACTATGTAGAGGACCCAAAATGGGGTTTCCATTAGTTCATGGCTTATTGGTGACGGTTGGTACCTCAACTCTACCAAAATACCCATCTTGGCCTTTTACCCCTAAAACACCCCAAAATTACCAAAATACCCCTCTATAGCCCAAAATTCTAAAAATTCAAAAAATTCTTAGAAAATCCCAATAAATCCAAAATACTCCCAATTTCATTTCTCTTAACTACTACATGTCCCAATTTGGCCAATTTGACCATCTTTAACCAAAATCCCCATATTTGCCTTTAAAGGCCCAAGTTCCCCAAATTCAACCCAAATGTCTATCAAATTGAGCTCAATTGGCCCAAATTCCAATAATAAACTCAAATTCACTTTTCATATGACCAAAATAAACCAAATCCAAGCCTAATTGGCCCATGATTTGAGCCCAATTATGATTTGGGTCAAAATCCCAATTTTGTTTGGGTCAAAATTATGATTTGGGTCAAAATCCCAATTTTGACCTTATGACATAATCTCACCAAATTGAACCCATATCCTAGTCAATTGGTCCCAATTAATGTTGAGAAATCTTTATAACATTATTATATATCAAAATAAACCATAAATTGTCTTTGGAGAAGCCTCAAATCCATTTGATTTTGGCCTAAATCCAAAATTCCCAAATTTAGCCTCAAATTGGCTAAGTCCCCAAATTTCACCCAATTGATTGCCTTAACCCCAAACTGGCATCCAATTCATGTTGAAAACTCTTCATGAGGTCTCTATTGACCATTTACAACAATAAAATTGAATTTAGCCCAAGGCGAACCCAAGCTAGACCCAAGCCTAGGCCAAAATGACCAAATTGATTAAAATCAAAATTCCCTCAAATTGACCCTTCAATTGAACTCAAAAGCACTTCAATTATTCACCAAAGTTGTTACTTATTACTTCTACACAAAATGCAACATTTATTTGGGCAAATTGATATGGTTAACTTAGCCCAAACCCAAGTTTTGGTCATTTGCACCCACTTAGACCCATGCACTAAATGTGACCTAACCACCCTAAAGTCACAAATTTAACTCCATCACAGCCATTAGTTGGACTTAGTGACCAGTCCAAACACCATGAAACCACTTAAATCAAGCCATGGACCAAAGGTCCCCAAAATTAAGGGATATTATTACCAAAAATGCATGTGCTTAAGATATCCTTACCAAAATTAGGTATTATTGCACTAAATTGCTGTGACTTATGCCCCTGGGTTCCCTGAGCTCCTAGCCACCTCCCTCTTGCCGGCCGGCCGGCCTAGTGGTCAAAAAAGCTCAAAACTGAGAGCCACCGCCATGGAGCTTTACCCAAATCAAGCATAGAGGCCAGCTCAGCCAAAACACTTGATAGAGCTCCTCTGCCCTCCTCCTAAGCACCACATTACACCTCCTAATTGGCCAAGACAGCCACTATAACCCCATTTTTATAATTGGTAGAAGCCAATCTTATTTTTACAATTAAGGGGTTAATTGGTAGAAGCCAATCTTATTTTCTTAATTAAGACAAATAAATTTCTAAATCATTAAAAATTTGGAAGTTTATCAAAATTAAATGAATTCCCATTGCCGGAGTTCAATTCTGAGCTTGGAACCTTGCCGGAAATCAGGACAGAGCCATTACATCTCCACACTCCACCAAACTCAAATTAACTCTACCCACACCTTCACAACCAAGAATGAAGTGAAAGCCCCATAAAATCCCCCTTCCACAGAGCCTTTACCATAGCTCTAAACCAACACTCAAATTCGGTCGTGATCGAATTCATATCTAGGCCTTATACCAAGACATGGACTCAATCCCTAGCCTCTTTGGATCATAATGAGCGTGTCAAGACCCTCTGATGAAAGCTTCACTTCTCAGAGCAAAGGTATAAAACCTCACCTCATCCCGAGCCTATTTTGATTCTCCATTTAATTAGGCTTAATGATTACCGTATGGATGTGTTCGTCTCACTTAGACGAGCCCATAGGACCAAACCCAAGGTGATTTGGTTGAGTCTAGGCTGAGATCTTAGGGTTTTAGTGTGGACGGTGACGGGATCATTCTATCGGGGACAATGATGGGGAGTCGTTTGATCGAGAGTGTATCAAATGGATGGAGGAGATCGCGCCGGATAGCACTTCGGGGCATAAACAGCAGGCCGAGTCAGCAGCTACGTGGACAGCGGTGTCCAACCAGAGCGCGCCACGCATGCCTTCGGAGCTGTCGTAGGTTGAGGTGGCACACACGGTTTAAATTGAAAAATAGGGCTTTTTTCTATTTATTTAAATAGCCCTAACTTAGAAAATCCATAACTTTGTGTAGAAAAATTATAAAAAAAAAATAAAAATACCCTCTTGCTTAGTGAACAGAGGAGAACAATGTGGAATAAATTTCAAGTCCATTTAATACATATTTTACTTTTAATTAATTACACACTATTTGGGATCTTAGATAGAGATCCATATTTTTCAAAATTTTTCACATTATTTCCTTAAAATAATCATGGAAATTAGCATGTTGATTAGAAAATTCTAAGAAAATTTTGGAAGGTCCACCATAACCACATAAACATTTGGAAATAATTTCATTGGTCAAGTCATTTAAAATGCACTTAAATTCTACAAACACTAAATCATTAAGATAATTAATTTTAGAAAATATAAACATTTAAATTATTAATTTTTGATCTCCACTTTGGTTCCTGATCCAGAGAACTCACAATAAAAATTTCATAATATTTTGAGTACATTTGATAACTTAAGTTGATTTTTAAAGATAAATACCACTTTTTCCACCTAAATGATTTTTTTAAAAATCAAAATATAACTCAAAAAATTATGAAACTTACTTTTTTTGAGTTCTATATGATCAGGGATATTTTATAAAAATAAAATATTATTTAGAATAAAAACTTGATTTTTAGCCTATTCTAAGTATTTAAAATAATTAAAAATTCATAAAAAGTACAAAAAAAATAAAATTCATGGAAATGTTCTAAATTACTTCCTAATCATTTAGGAACAATTAGAATATTTTTTCTGATTTTCTAAAAAAAGATATTGAATTTTAAAACTAAAAAATGATTTTTAAAGGCTAAAATAGATTTTCACTAAAAATAATTCCAATAAATCAAATAAAACTCACAAAAATATAAAATTTTCTCCTTTAAAATATGAAATTTACTCCTTTGGGTTCACTAATCTCAGACAGATTTTATAAAAATACAAAACTTAATTTTCATTATTTAAAATATTTTATTTTTATTAAATAATCTAGAACTTAAAATAAATCTGATAATTCACAGAGAATTCAAAAAATTATGAAATCTGGTCCAATGGCTTCTCTAGTTTTGGTCTACCTCCAATAATAATTTCAAAGTATTAGAAATTAACTTGCTCAAGTTAAGAATTTTCTTTGAAAAATCCTATTTTTTCATGAAAATAATTATATAAAATAAATTAAATTATGAAAAATCACATTTTCTCCTCTAATGTCTTAATTGACCTATGAATGAGGTAGGATGAAAATTTCAAAGTCATTTGAATTGAATATTTGGGATTTATTGGGATTTTATGGGAATTTTTGGAATTTTGGGATTTTGAGCCAAAGAGGGGTATTTTGGTAATTAGGGGGTGCCTTAGGGGTCAAAAGGCCAAGATGGGTATTTTGGTAGAGTTGAAGCACCAATCATCACCAATAAGCCATGGACCAAAGGAAGCCCCATTTTGGGTCCTCTACATAGTGGTCTTAGCCAAACCATAGCCCTAGGGCTAGTAGGTTTAGGGGACCATCTACATGAGTATCCCAAAAGGTCAAGGGATCTAGACTAGAAGTTTGAGTTCAGGGTTGTGAGTGAATGTGGGTGTAGATGAGTGTAGTGAATGCCTTAGCTCCAGAACAAGATCCAGGGTCAACCCTAAGGTTCAGCAATCCTAAGGGCGACTCATCTTGAAGTCTAGTTTTCTAGGAATAGTCAAAAGGAATAGTTTTATGGCTAGACCCTAGCCTATTAAAGAGGAAAAAACTAAACCTCAACCAAAAGATGAGGTTAACAACCAGGCAAAGCAGGGATCGGTTTGATCTTTATTACTCCAGAAAAGGGTATGTTGAGCTTCTCATACCACCTGACAGAGCCGTGCACCAACAATGAAGGAGAATACGAATCTTTAATCACCAGATTGGAAATGGCAATCTCAATGGAAAAAATAAACATTGTCATTTATGGCGACTCCCAACTCATCATCCAGCAAGTCGCCAAAAAATACAGAATTCTAAAACCAAGATTAGTAGAGTACTATCAGTACGCAATGAAGCTTCTGGAGCAGATTCTTGAGGTGAATTTCTATCGGATTCCTCAAGAAGATAATGCCCATCCAGACGCTCTAGCAAAACTCGCTAAGGAAATGACATGTCCCTTGGAGGATTCCATCAAAGTCACGGTGCAAGGAAGACGAGTCTTGTCTTAAAACGACTTTGAAACTCTACGAAAGCTTGAAAAAGAAGAAACTATAAATACAGTTGCAGACATCAATGAAGATTGGTGCAAGCCATTAAAATAATATTTGCGTACTGGAAAGCTGCCAGAAGACAAGCCTGAGGCGCACCACATCACAAGAAGGGCCATGTCTTACGCCCTGGTGGGAAATGTTCTCTACAGAAGATCATTCAACCAGATGTGGCTACGGTGTTTGAGCAGAGCCGAAGCATAAAATTTTGTTAGAGAGGAGTGGTACATGCCAGATTGTGTGGTGCTCACCAGTTATGGCCGAAAATGAAAATAAAGATCAAAAGACTCAGGTATTATTGGCCAGCAATGATGTCCGACTGCATGAATACAGCCAGAAAATGTCACCAATGCCAAAGGCGTGGGGTGGTCTTACACCAGCCTCCGAATGTGCTACACCCAACTATTGTCTTGTGGCCATTCGAGTGTTGGGGCACTGACATAATAGGTTTGATAGACCCTCCATCTTCCAAATGACACAGGTTTATACTTGCCGCTACAAATTACTTCTCCAAGTGGGCAGAGGCAGTACCATCATGTGAGGTTACGGCACAGCACGTCATTCAATTTTTCAAAAGCCAAATCGTTTATCGTTTTGGATTACCGCGAAGAATAATTTTTGATATTGGAACAACTTTCAGAAGTACAAAGATCAAAAATTTCATCAAAAAACATGGGATAGATTGTATATACTCTATAGTTTACTATCCCCGAGCAAATGGTCTGGATGAGGCTTTCAACAAGACGCTGATACAGATTTTAAAGAAGACACTGGATGAAAACAAAAGGGATTGGCACAACAAACTATTAGAAGCCTTGTGGGCCTACCGGACAACGTTCAGGACTCCCACTGAGTGTACACCCGAGTGTACACCCTACGGAGCCGAGGCCGGGCTAGCGCCACGAGGCCGTGCACCCGCTACAAATCCAACTATTATCTCTCAGAGTCACCATTGTCAACCAACCCACAATGGAAGAAAGTGCAAAACTCAGACTTGAGGAACTGGAGAGTCTCGAGGGAAAATAACTAGAAGTCCAACAAAATTTGGAGCTCTACCAGGCGAAAATGGTACAAGCCCATGACAAATTGGTCTGCCCAAGGACATTCAAAGTTGGTGACATCGTGCTTGTGCTCAAAAGACCTATTCTTGCACGCTGTAAATTAGGTGGAAAATTTGAGCCAACTTGGGAGGGACCATTTGTCGTTGAGAAGGTGTATATAGGAGGAGCCTACCAGTTGGTGGACTTTTAGGGAAAAAGACCCATGTTATCGATAAACGAATGATACCTGAAAACCTATTACGCAACCTGATGCTGCTCAATGCCGCTTGCCTTTGCTTTCGTTGAAACTTTGAAACTATGATTACTTTAGGGTTATCTATGTGGCCAAATGTCTATGACCGGGTCCAAATTTTGTAATTAACCTCATTATAATGAAAATTTTGAGAAAATTTTTGAACTTCACACGTTCTCTTTTCTACTTTTGAATTTAAATACCCTACTAAATTAAGAAAAACTCACACATAAAATGAATAATCCTCTTCATCAAAATAAACTAAAATTTACACTAATAAATACTTTGTTCTGTTCTTGTTCGTGCCAAGCTTCAGCCCACTGACATTTTTCTGTCATCTGAAGAAAAATGTTAGGACAGAGACTGATCTTTGCCTTCCAGGATGGTTGGAACCTTGCACTGAATGAAGAGATGGCGCCGCAAGGAGGGACTGCCTTCACTGTTGAGGGTAACCACTAAGGACAATGTGTCACGCAAAGGTAAAAATGTGATAGCGGAACAAGATCCGATGGAGGGGCCGAGTCGTCTGCCCTCCATCAGAGCTACTCCAGCAAGGGACCTGATAGCCGCCCGTAATGAACAATTACCGAATACTTCGCTCCACAGGACGCAACGCAGAAATGCCAGACAAAAGAAGTAGAGAGCCTTTCTGCGACAGGAACACAAATGCTAGAGAGATGTAAACAACTTTCTTACCCCATTCCCGAGGGACATATTTACGACCCAGATCTGAGAGAAACTTCTGCCAGCCTGCCCACTACAGATGAAGAGTCAGGATTTTTTACAGAATCAGATGTGCTCCCAATTCCAGATATCTTATGCAAGGGTTGCCCAACATGCAACGTTGCGGTACCAGCCGGGACATCAGTCACAGGCGCATTTGTAGAATGCCCCAATTGCAACGTTCTACATCTATAGCATTTCAGTACATTAGAAGAATACACTTCAAGAACCAACCGGTCTTAGACTCCAGACATCGTGACAAATGAACCATATGTCCCACTGGGGACGGATCAGCACGCACCATGGAGCTCAGGGTCATACATCCCACTAGAGGCTGAATCTCATATTCCGGATCGACCAACACACGTTTGGGTTTCCGCCGAGGCCCAAAGGAAGGAACGCCCACAATGGCTGCCAACTTCTGGTATGGTAGAATACTACAAGATAAGCAGAGTAAATAAAAGAGAATTCAAGTTCTATGAAGAGGTTCGGGAAAGTTCATCAATATATTGAAAGGCCTGGAGCTATACACCAAGGTTTTCTCTGAGACTGATGAAAAGAGTATTCTGGACTGCATCTTCGATTTAAGAGACAGAGGCCGAGCGGGCCTTCTCATGGAGAGGACATATTCCGAGCTAAAGAAATGGATGAGGGGAAAGGGAAGAATCACCATCCAGTGTGGCTGTTGTTGTAACTTCACGAATGATAGACAGGGGAATCCGACTGGGATCCTCAGATACAACCATGCGGTTTCGTTACCCCCAATGATAAAATAGATTGGATGATCAAGAGAATGGTCAAGTGGAATATTCTACCTGCTACTTACATTCCCAACAGTTGCATCATTAACATTTATGAAGAATGTGACTGCATTCCCCCACACATCAACCATCATGATTTTATGAGACCTTTCTGGACGGTTTCGTTCATGAGTAAAAGCAAGATTCGATTTGGAAAAGAAATCGATATAGTCAGCCCTGGCGAATTCAGAGGAGCTGTGGAGATTCCTCTTTCAGTTGGTTCAGTACTTGTCTTAAAAGGCAATTGTGCAGACATTGCCAAGCACTGCATTCCAGGAGTGTGACCCCGAGGGTGTCTGCAACCTTCTACAGAATGGATGATAGTAAAATACCGTATGGATTCCAGTTGGACCAAGAATTGGAGGAGTTGTTTCCGTACGATCTATGAGAAGGTTGTACCTCTAAGTACATGTAAAAGGAACTCTTATCCTGGAATCCTGGAGCATGACTTAATGACTTAGAAGGTCTGCTTGATCAGGAGCTCAACATACCTGGTACATAGGGTTCATTTTTTTCAGCACTATGACATGTATTTGATATATTCAGTCTACGATGTACTCGTAGCATGAGAAGATTCTCAATATATTTTGACATGGATTACATAATGTACCTTCTGAGACGTTAGCCTATGTCTGATTTATGACATCTCTTTTGGAGCAAATTCATGGAAATTTCTCTCAAATTGTGCCTTTTTGTCGGTTGCCTTTTTGTGTGATGGTGAAAGCCACGAACCACACGTTGATTCAAAATTTTAATGAACAAAGAACGAAACAACAAATCTTCAACAATAAGTAAAATATAAATTCGAAATAATCACAAATGAGTAAATAACAAAACAAGTTTCTTTTGAAAATCAACCAATTAAAATTAAAACTTTAAAAACATATTTTAAAAAATTAAATATGATATAAACAACAAGAAAATAAAATAGACCAGTTGAGTGGATTCTTCCGTTTTCAGAATCTCCTACTCTTTGTGTGCGTAGCACAACCATCGTTATCTGCACTAACTCTCTGCACATCCCTGCAGAATTTCAAATTATGCACAAAAACTTATAAAGCTTTACAGATCGCCTTCAACAGGATCAACCTTTTTAAAATGATACATATCTGTAAATTCAACACTACAAACCCTCTTTTGAGAATTGACCTACATTTCAATTCTCATTTTTAAATCAGTCGTACATTTTTGATTCATTACATTTGAGGTTGGTCCTACATTCTGACACCCTCTTTTGAGAATTGACCTACATTTCAATTGTCATTTTTGAATCAGTCATACATTTCTGATTCATTACATTCGAGGTCGGCCCTTACATTCCGACACTCGCTTTTGTGAATTGACATACATTTCAATTCTCATTTTCACATTTTTGATTCATTACTTTTGAGGTCGGTCCTTACATTCCAACACTCTCTTTTGAAAATTGACATACATTTCAGTTCTCATTTTCACATTTCTGATCCATTACATTTGAGGTCAGTCCTTACATTACGACACTCTCTTTTGAGAATTGACATACATTTCAATTCTCATTTTCACATTCTGATTCATTACATTTGAGGTTGGTCCTTACATTCTGACACTCTCTTTTGAGAATTGACCTACATTTCAATTCTCAATTTTGAAAAACTAATACATTTCTGATTCATTACATTTGAGGTCGGTCCTTACATTTCGACACTCTCTTTTGAGAATTGACATACATTTCAATTCTCATTTTCACATTTCTGATTCATTACATTCGAGGTCGGTTCTTACATTCCGACACTCTCTTTTAAGAATTGACATACATTCCAATTCTCATTTTCACATTTCTGATTCATTACATTTGAGGTCGGTCCTTACATTCCAACATTCTCTTTTGAGAATTAACATACATTTCAATTCTCGGTCCTACATTTTTGATTCATTACATTCGAGAGTAGTCCTTACATTCCGACTCTCTCTCTATTTTCAAATTGATATCTAAATTTCAATTCCCACCTCGGGGCCAGCACTTGCAAATTGGTTCCCGTTCTCTAAAACATCCTAAAATTTCGTAACTCAAAGTCCGCTCTCCAATCCCCAGTGAGTGTCCCTACTTCTTGACTTAATTAAACACACACCTGCTAATTCCCCAGCAGAAATAAATCACACACACAACTCTACACATACTTTCGGGTCTTTTGACTTAGGAGTTTGTATTGGTTTTTGTCAATCTCGTCGGTCAACGCCAAACAAATGAACTAGCTCCAGACCAACACCCAAGGTCAACCTTAAGGCCAAGAAGTTCTATGGGGACTCCCCTTGGCTCCTCTATATTGACCTCACCTACCAAGTGCTAGAGGTTAGGACCAATATGCGGAACTTCAAGTTGATCAAAAAAGAGTTTAGGATTTCTAATAGTGAGGGTTCCTTTTCTAGTCCTCTAGGAATAGTTAACAAAAAATTCCTATTGCTAAATCCTAGAGCTACTAAAGAGGTAAGAGCTAGAGCACACCAATAAGTGAGGTCAATAAGTGGACCCCCAATACTTTTGGTGTGTGGGGCAAGCACACCACACGTATTGGCATTGACTGACAAGATCAATGTAATAAACCCCTAGGTCAGAATTGAAATTTAGGTATCAATTCTAGAAAGAGAATCAGAATTTAGGTATGACCTTGAAAGGAGGTAATCAAAATTTAGGTACTGATCCCGATATAAGAATTAAAATTTAGGTATCAATTCCATAAAGAGAATTAGAATTTAGGTACCAACCTTGAAAGAAGGGAGTCAGAATTTAGACACTGACCCTGAGATGAGAATTGAAATTTCGGTATCAATCCCAGAAAGAGAATCATAATTTAGGTATCAAAGTCAAAAGAAGGGAATCAGATTTTAGATACTGAACTCGAGATGAAAATTAAAATTTAAGTATGAATTCGAGAAAGAGAATTGAAATTTAGGTACCGATCTCAAAAGAAGTGAATCATAATTTAGGGACTGACCACTAAATGGGATTTGAAATTTAGGTATGAGTCCCAGAAAGAGAATCTGAATTTAGGTACCGACCTCAAAGGAAGGGAATCAAAATTTAGGTACTGACCCCGATATGGGAATTGAAATTTAAGTATCAATCCAAAAAAGATAATTGAAATTTAGGTACCGACCTCGAGAGAAGGGAATTAGAATTTAGGTACTGACCTCGAGATGGAATTGAAATTTAGGTATCAATTCAAGAAATGTAATTGGAATTTAGGTATTAACCTTGAAAGGAGGGATCAAAATTTAGGTACTAGCCCCAAGATGAGAATTGAAATTTAGGTATCAATCCTAAAAAGAGAATCAGAATTTTAGTATTAATTTTACAAGAAGGGAATCATAATTTAGGTACTGACCCCAAGAAGAGAATTGAAATTTAGGTATCAATCACAAAAAGAGAATCAAAATTTAGGTTCCTGATCTAGAACGAAGTGAATCAAAATTTAGGTACTAACCAAAGATGGGAATTGAAATTTAGTTATCAATCCCAAAAAGAGAATCAGAATTTAGGTACCGATCTCGAAAGAAGAGAATCAGAATTTAGGTACTGACACCGAGATGGAAATTGAATTTTAGGTTTCAATCCAAAAAAGAAAATTGGAATTTAGGTACCGATCTCGAAAGAAGGGAATTAGAATTTTAATACAAACCCTGAGATGGGAATTAAATTTTAGGTATCAATTTCAGAAAGAGAATCAAAATTTAGATACCGACCTTGAAAGAAGGGATCAAAATTTAGGTACGGACCTCGAGATGGGAATTAAAATTTAGGTATCAATTCCAAAAAGAGAATCAAAATTTAGGTACCGACCTTGAAAAGAGCGATCAGAATTTTAGTACTGACCTCGAGATGGGAATTGAAATTTAGGCATCAATCCCAAAAAGAGAATCACAATTTAGGTACCGATTTCTAAGGAAGGGAATCATAATTTATGCACTGACCCCGAGAACAACATGAAAATAGTGTAGAGAATTTGTGGTGTTAAGCTCATAGATTTGTGACATGTAAAGATTGACATTGATAAGGAAAATTTGTGAGACTTTGTGCAAAGTATGTAACTCTACGGGAATGTACGAAAATTGGTGCAGACCAAGACATTCATGTTGCACAAGAAAATAGTAAGAAACCTTGAACTAGAGAGAAACAAACTCAACAAATTTATTATTTTCTTTTCTTGTTGTCTTTATCACATTAAATTATCAAAGTATATTTTTAAAACTTAATTTTCGTCGGTTGATTTTTCAAAAGGATATTTTATTTAAATTTTGTTAGCATCAATTTTGTTATTGTTTTGTTCTTTGTTCATCATAGTTTAGCACCAACATATTGTTCTACGGCTTTTTATCGATTGCACAAAAGGGAAATTTGACAAATATGTTGAAATCCGAAAGAAATTTCAGTAATCTGCTTTAAACAGGTGTTACAGACTGAATACATGTTGAAAGTGTCAAAAGAGACAATCATACTGATTACATCTGAAACATCACATGCTAAATACATATCATATATGCTGCTTTGACGGAGTACAAAAGGTGACAAAAAATTGTCTATCTATCCTTTATGGGACGAGCTGCTGATCAAGCTGACCTACTACAAGAACTTCTCTTCACGTGTACTAAGAGGTACACCAATCTCATAGCTTGTATGGCTGTAGCTCCTCCGATTCTGGATCCGATCAAATCCATACAACATCTTGTTGTCATCCATCCTTTTGAGTGTAATGGAAACTCCGTGTCGTGGCACTCAAGGAATGCAGTGCTTTGCTAGATCGGCTCTGTTTCTCTTTAAAATTAGTAACGAACGCACCGGCGGGAGGATTCCTACTGATCCTTTGAACTCACCGGGTTTGACAACTTTGATTTCTTTATCGAATAAAATATTTCTTTTACTTATGAATGAGACCGTATAGAAGAGTCTAACAAAATCATGGTGATCTATATGTGGGGAAATACAGTCTCCCTCTTCATAAATGTTGATGATACAACTTTTTGGAATGTAGTCTGCTGACAGTACGCTCTATCTGACCATCCTTTTTATCATCCACTTTATTTTTGGAGGAAATGGATCTACCTCACCGTGTCTTAAGATCCTTAGGGGTTTCCCTTGCCTATCCCTGGTGAAATTGTAGCAATAACCACATTGGATGGTTATCCTGGCTTTTCCACACATCCACTTTTGTGGTTCTGAATAATTTCTTTCCATCAGAATAGCAGCTTGACCACTGTCCTTCAGGTTGAAAATACAATCAAGAATGGTTATTTATTCACTTTCAGAAAAGACTCTGGTGTACGGTTCCAGACCTTCCAGTATGCTGACAAAATTTCTCTGAATCTCTTCATAGAATTCAAACTTTCTCTTCTTTATTTTGCTGATCTCGTCAAGTTCTACCTTGGTAACCATCTCCGACTTTCGGGGCTGCTATCTCATTTCAATTTCCATAGGAATCCATGTTTGCGGTGTCTTTGTATCCAATGGAATGTATGATTCTCCAAATGAGTGGCCGATATCCTGAAATCCACTGTCGGTAGATGTGTACTTCTGCAGAGTGCTGTAATGATCTAAGTGGAGAACATTACATTATGGGCATTCCACGAATGCTCCTATGTCTAGTATCTTCCCGGGGATCTCAGAGTTGTGGGTCAGGCAACCTGCACAAAGCTCATCTGAAATTGCCTGTAATGTCGCCTCTGTAGCAAACATGGACTCATCCTCTATGGCAGGCAAACTTGAGGAAATCTCTCTCATGCAAGGATAATAGATTTTTCCCACAGTAATTAGGGTAAGTAAGTTTTCTGCCTCTTTTAGGCGTCTTTTCTATTCATGTAGGAAAGCTATATGTTTTTTGGTGATTGACATTTCTGCATTGAGTTATTTTTAATGGTGCATCTGATAGTCTCTCATCATTAGCACTGACTAGATGTTCTGTTGACGCACTTATAATGGGTGCCAGGTGACTAGTCCCTTTCATTGGATTTTGCTGCGCTATCACTTTATTCATCATCAGCGAGGAATCCTCTTTAGTGCTGATCTTTAACAACTACGGTAGCCCTTCTTTCTCTCAAAGACTGACCACGACCATCAGGAGAACCTCATAGTCCACGTTAACCTGACCAAAGTCCCAGTTTAGGTCTATGATGTCACCCTGAGATGTTCTTTCCTCGTTAAGTGTGAGACTCTAACCATCATTGAAAGCAAAAATCAGCTTCTATCCTGACATTTTTTCTACAGACGACATAAAAAATATCATTGCGAAGATATTTAACAAGAACAAGAACAAAACAAAACATTTATTAGACAAAATTTTCGGTTACATGGGTGCGAAGATTATATATATATATATATATATAATATAATATCAAAATTAAAAGCAAAAAGGAGAAAATTGAATTATGCAACCTCAAAAGTTTTCATTTTATTGAGGTTAACTTTATTACAAAATTTTAGACCCATTCACACACGCCTGACCAAATAAATAACCCTAAAACAATCAAACTTTTAAAATCTCATTTTGAGCAGTGTCAAGTTGTATAGTATGACATTAAATATCTTTTATTGATCGGTAGCATAGTTCTTTCACCTCTGAAATCCTCTAGCTTGTAGGCTTCTTCTGAATAGACCTCTCCTACGACAAATGGTCCCTCTCAAGTTGGTTCAAATTTTCCACCCATCTTGTGAATGGTAAGAATAGGTCTTTTGAGAACAAGAATGAGGTCACTCACTTTGAACGTCCTTGGGTGGACCAATTTGTCATGAGCTTACACCATCCTCACTTGGTAAAGTTCCAAATGTTGTTGCACTTCTAGTCGCTTTCCCTTGAGACTTTCAAATTCTTCAAGTCAGAGTTTTTTACTTTCTTCTATTGTGATTTGGTTGGCAACGACAATTCTAAGAAACTAGCAGTAGTACGACCTTGGACTCGTACACAAGTGCGTATGATGTACATTGAGTGGGATTCCTGAACATCATTTGGTACACCCACAAAGCTTCTAACAATTTATTATGCCAATCTCATGCATTTGCATCCATTGTTTTTTCTTAAGATTTGCACAAGTATCTTTTTGAAGGCTTGAGCCAGTTTGTTTGGCTTAGGATAGTAGTTTGTAGAGTATCTCCACTCTATCCCATGTCACTTGACAAAGTTTTTTGATTTTTATGCCCTTGAAAGCTTTCCCATTATTGGAGATCACTCTGCGCAAAACTCTGAAACGGTAGATGACTTAACTCTTTAGAAATTGCAAAATATGATGTGTTGTAACCTCTTGTAACAGCACTGCCTCTGCCCACTTGGAGAAGTAACCCGTAGCGGCAAGAATAATTTTGTGTCCCTTAGAGAATCGAGGGTATATTAGACCTATTAAGTCCATGCCCCAACACTCGAATGGCCATGAGGCAACAATTAGGTGTAGCACATTTGGAGTTTGGTGTAAGACCACCCCATCCACTTGGTAAAGGTGACACCTTCTAACTGTATCCATGTAATCGAACATCATTGCTGGCCAATAATATCCGAGTCTTTTGATCTTCATTTTTATTTTAGGACCTGACTGGTGAGCACCGCACAATCCGACATGTACTTCTTTGACAATACTCTATGCTTCAGCTATTCTCAAATATTGTAGCCACATCTGATCAAACAATCTTCTGTAGAGGACATCACTTACTAGAGCATATGATATAACCCTACTTGTGATGTGATATGCCTCACACTTGTCCTCTAGTAATTTTCCAATATGTAAATATTCTATTAATAGCTTACGCCGATCTTCATTGATGTCAACAATTGCAATCATCATTCCTTCTTCGTTTTTTATATTATATAGATTGTTGTGGTCAATCCAAGACTAAAATCACCTTTCTTGTACTGTAATGTCAATGGAATCCTTCAGGGGCCACACTAATTCTTTTACAAGTTTTGCTAAAGCATCGGCAAGGGCATTATCACCCCGATGAATCTGGTAGAGAGTCACACTGGGAATCTGTTCAAGTAACTTCATTGTGTACCGGTGGTATTCTGCTAATTTTGGTTTCAAAATCTTATATTGTTTGAGGACTTATTGGATAACAAGTTGTGAGCCGCCATAGATGACAATATCTGTTATATCCATTAAGATTGCCAACTCCAACCCAGTGATCAAAGCTTCATATTATGCTTTGTTATTGGTGCATGATTCTGTCAAGTGGAAGGAAAATCTCAAAATGTCATTATCTTGTGTGATGAAAATCAAACCAATTCTTGCTTTGCCCGATATAACTAACCCTGATCATTTATCTATTATGGCTGAAGATGCCCCATCAAATTACATTTCCCAACATTGCGCACTGGAGAATTCCATTTGTAATACCTGTTCATCTGGTAACTCGCCATTAAGAGGGGACCTAGTTGGAAGTGGGTGTACTGTGAGAAACTACTAAAATTTGTCCCTTGATAGCAAGGAGGGGAACAAGACTTATATCAAATTGCAATAAAATCATCGACCATCTTGCTAGACATTCAGAAAGTGTTGGTGAAAGTGTTGGTCGGGGTCGGGTCATCAAATATTGCAACAAATTAACTTTTGAAATAAGGGTAATTTTATGAGAAATAATGTAATGCTTAAGCTTTTGAGTGGTGAAAATCAAAGCCAGATAATTTTTCTTAATGGATGGATACTTTATCTCTGTCGGTATTATATGGTAACTCAAGTAGTAGAGCGCATTTTCCTTACCCTAGTTATTGACCTGAGCTAACAGGGCTCTAAGAGAGTCATCTAAGGCAGCAGTATAAAGTATCAACATTTTTTTGAGAATAGGGGCTGCCAAAATAGTAGTTGTCATTAAGTATTGTTTGACATCCTCAAAGGCTTGCTAGCATTCCTCTACCCAAATAAATTTGGTGTGCTTTTTAATTAATGCCGAGAAGGGCCGACACTTACCTGAGAGATTAAAAATAAAGCGTCTCAGATATGTCATTTTTCCTTGGAAGGAACGTATTTGTTTCGAAGTTTTGGGAGGAGGAATTTCTAAGATAGCTTCAATCTTATCCAGCTCGATCTTGATTCCCAGATGAAGGAAAATGAATCCAAGAAATTTCTCTGAGGTAACACCAAAGGTGCACTTTAAGGGATCCATCTTCAGATTATATTGTCGTAATCGTTCGAAGACGATCCTAAAATTGTACAAATAGTTTATTTTTTGTTTTCTTTTGATGACCAAATCATCCACGTAGCACTCCACTTAGTAGTGAATGAGGTTGTCAAAGATATTGGTTATAGCTTGTTGATATGTTGCTTCAGCATTCTTTAACCCAAATGGCAATACTGTGTTCTAGAAAATCCCAATTGGTATTCTAAAAGCTGTAAGTGCTGCATCCTCTGAAGTCATCTTGATTTTATTATAACCTAATGAATCATCCATGAAGGAGAAAATCTCATGTGTTGAAGTAATGTCCACCATCATTTCTGGTATCGACAATGAAAATTCATTGGTATCGACAATGAAAACACCATCATTTCTGGTATCGACAATGAAAATTCATCTTTTTGATAGGCTTTGCTTAGATTCCTAAAGTTGTCACAAACACTGATCTGTCAATTTTTCTTATTAACTGATACAATATTGGCTAACCATGTGGGCTATTGGTCTTCTCTTACAAAGTTAGCATCTATTAATTTTTTTACCTCAACAATGACTTGTTGCTCTATCTCGAGGCACATTCTTTTGGGAGCTTGTTTTACTGGGGTCAAATCTTTATCCATCCCTAGCCTATGCAATGTGATTTTTGGGGATAATCTTAGCATTTCATCATAACTCCATGAGAGGCAATCTTTGAATTCTGACAACAACTTGATCAGTTTTGAAGATTCTTCATTGCTGAGTCGAGAACTTATAAATGTTGGTCGGGGTTGTTCTTCTGTCCCAAGGTTAATTTCCTTCAATTCATCAACATTTAATTTAATTTATTCCTCAAATTTAGACAGGGCATCTCTTATTAACTGATTATGAGAGTCATCCTTTATATCAAGACAATCCTCCTCCAATCCATTAGTAACAACCAAACAAAATTTTGAATCTTTGACTGGTCTTATAGTACCAAATATGAGACCCTCTTTTAAGTTGGGAATTTTATTTTTGACATCCCATAATTTCTCAAATTGTTGTAAATTATCTTTTGGCAAATATCCTTGTTGAATTACCTTTTGTACACAAGGAGGAAAGTAACTAAAAGGTAGTTCCATTATTTCATTAGGATTCTCATCCAAATTTACATAATTTTCAAGAATAGCAAAAGTAGAAGCACAATGAAATTTAATCGACTTTGAAACAACACTACAAAATTCTTTGAACTCCAAACTCTCAACCTTTTGGGGGAGAATCGAAGTAAGGGTCATGGCATTCACATGGTGGTTGATCCAATCATACATTGACTTGTATTAACTTTTCTTCACATCTTCCAAGGATATCTCAAACTGTGGTTTATTCTATTTTATTTTGAACATTTCCTCCATGAGAGCTTTCTTCATGATCAATGTTGATGGTTGGCTTAGTCTATCCACTAATCATATTGGTTCTTCCTCATCCACGTCCCCGACCTCGACCTCGGGTGCACAAACTAAAAGAACCCCCACCAACTCATTGAAAAAGAGTGGTGGAAGATTGTTAAAGGGGAGCTGAATGGCTTTGTCCTTGTGATCCTTCTAAATCTTCATTTTTATTTGTCATAACTTCATGAGACAAGGCAGTTTTCTTTGGACGCCCATAGTGGGAGATGTCTTCATGAATGTCAACTTCATGAATCAAAAATGGCTGTAAATCTTCTTTAATGCAATCTTCTTGTCCTTCTTCTAAGATTTAATGCACTGATGTATGGAAGACAAAACCATGTTGTGCTCATGAATGCACGACCGACAAAGTAGAGCATTGAAAGAGGTCTCGGCGTCGATGATATGGAATTTTGCGGTTGTTACTAGTTCTCTGACTTTCATAAGCGGTGTAACTGATCCATTGGCTCTTTCTCCCTTCTCGTTAAATCCTCTTAACATCATTTTATCATTTGTAAGTTCTTGAGCTTCAATATCCAAAAATGGCAATGCCCGTAGACTTATTAGGTTGATTAATGCTCTTGAATCTACCAAAACTCTGGATAACAAGAATCTGTCGATGTTAACAGATATGTAGAGCAGTCAGTTATGGTCAGTAGTACCGAGCAACAATTCTTCATCTGTGAAACTTATCTCAGGCTATTCCTTTAATGAACAAATTTCATCTGAGGATGTGGTGGCCAACTCAGCTAAGAAATCTCTGGGTCAAGTAAAGTTGTAACCAGAGACTCTTTCATCTCCTTTGACAGGATCAGAGCATCGTAGATGCTTAGTTTGACTGGTAAACTCCTAAGAAGAGCTAGCACATTATAATCTACTTTATATAATCCTCCAACCTTTACTTGATTATTTGGTTCTTCCACTGGAGGAGGTGGAGGTAGCTCTTCCTGAGTGACTATTTGTTTTACTTAATCCACTGGAGCTGACCTTGAGGGTAACACTTTCCCGCTCCTTAGATTAATTTATGTGATTTTTTCTCCTTCTTGCAATGTTGTAGGTAACTTTTCTATTGCATCTTCTTCATCGGAGAGATCCAAATTAGTGATGAGTGGTGCACTGCGACACTCAACGGTTGGCTCCTCACTCTCGGTGCTATCGTAAATGGTGTTGTCGATATCTTCTTTATTATGCTCAACGGGTTCATCGGACTTAGGTACGATTTGAGGATCTGTTTGGGAGTTGAGATCATAGATAGATTGAGAAAATTCAATTAAGTTATCACTAGAAATAGATAAAATGTAACCAAAATCATAATCATATTATTCATAATACTTCGGTGGGGCAAAAAGATAATCATACATGGTCAGGGGTTCGAGGATTTTTTGCCCCGAATCTGAGATAACCAATCTAACAGAGGCAACCCCTATCCTACCCCTCACTCTATTCGTCTTCACAATGTCATTCTTCTCTTTCTATTCTGGTTGCGACAATTTCTCTGGCGAAGTCTCCATATTGGGCTAAGCAGGGTGTAGACTCTAAACGGTTGTCTGTGTTGAAATAGTCTGAATCTGATACAATATCTTCTTTGATGACTTGCTCCAATCTATACTCCATCCATATTCTTCTAAATAAGGATATATCAGAGCAATTGGCTCTATTAAAATCATATTTACAGAACCCTTTTCAAGTTCTTTTAAATATTCTCTTGGGATCATTATATTTAAGATTATTCTCGAGCCAGTCCTTAAAGATGAAACATTCCTCTATAGTATGTCTAAGCATCCTGTGGTATAGACAATAATTGTACTGATCTTTCTTCTCAACTTCCTTAGGCTTCCTTGGATATGACAATCTTAACTTAGGCTTCTTCATTATACTTCTGAACATTTTGGGTACAGCTACATCTTTGAAGGAATATACCATTCTCTTTCGTTCCAAAAGGGCCAGACCCTTCTTATTTTCTATTTAATATGATCCAATATGATGCGACTGCTGGCTAGACTATCCATATTGTTGTGTTCTATGTTGGGCATGCTGTGATGTTGGTTGGGAACCTTGACTAGAATGTTCTGTCTGTATCTTCATTGGCTGCTTTCCCTTATCAACTGTTGTCACTGTCTCGGACTTCTTCTCGAATATTGGGGCTGCTATGGTCTTTTTTGATTTCTCCTTAGGGGCTGCTATTTGTCCATGAATGCTTTTGAGTAGGATCTTAATCACATGATGTTCACATTTCATGCTAAGGTTTTTCTACCTAAGGATATAATCTACTAGCTTCTCTACTCAAGATCTCTAATAGAAATGTGATGTTGTGCTTTGGTAAATCTTTTTATAAACAACTATTCTAACTCGGTGAATGTCTTCACTAATCCTTTGGGCAACTCAACATACAAATCAAATGCAATTCCTGATAGGCTGCTGACAAACTGACAAAAAATAAGGCTTTGTTACCTCTGATATTACAACAAGTGGCTTTGAAATGCACTATGTGTTGTCTGAGATTTCTAGTCCCGTCAAATATCTTCAAGTTAGGTGACATAAAAACCTTAGGGTAGGGTGAAACATCAAACTCCTCTGGGTAGGGTCTACCCATTAAAATCAATGCACAACCCGTAGATTGGGCTAAGGTCTCCCGATCACGTTCAACCATTTCTTTAAATTATTTTTCTGGTATGACACTCAATGGAGAATCCTTCTTCTATTGATCATCTCTATTTTTCAAGGTAGCTTCTCTTCTTTCTGGATAAGCTAACTGTCATGCTTGAGACTATCCATGAACTATAGCCATGGCAGCCATGAAAGTGGCCATCTCTTGCATCCTTTTCTCCGTTTGGCTAATTTGCTCATCCCTTAGTAGAACTGCCCTACACAAATCATCTACGACGTTCCCTTCAATGAGAGGTTGGGCATTGCGCGTAGATGCAATGACTTTGGTTTTGATGACATGAATATCACTGAAATCCTCATCAAGTTAGTGGTTAAAGTTAAAATCTTCATCATAAACGAAAACCTCATGTTCTTGGGCTAACTCAGAAATCTCGATTCTGAGCTTCTCAACCTTTTCTTTGATTATTGATTCTTGTATCATCTTAAGATCTGGGGGACTTTGTTGAACATCCCCCATTTGTTCATCCAACTTGGTAGCAATAGTTGTGTTGATGTAAGATACTTCGGACCCTTGCTTCATTCAATGATCTTGCCCTACGGGCTCACTAAAGCATAATGGTATGAAAACCTTAGGTACTCATACCTTTTTCTTTAATAGTGATGTCTCGAGATGGGGTGCATTAACAGAGGTATCGGCATGTCAAAGAGAGGTTTGCTCCCCATGGTGCAGACCAGATACAATACCAGTTAATCTCTTCATCTTTCCTTTGGAACTTTAGAAACATCCTTATGACTGGTAACTGGTAGAATTCTCGAACCCATACATGAATTAACCGGTCGATGACCTGTAGGTTTCGATGTAGTAATGGTAGAATAGGTGGTGATGACGATAGCATAAATTCTGCTTCCCAGGTAAAACCTGACAAGAATGCAAGCAGACAAAGTTTCAATTGATCTTTGAGATCGTCTGACAGATTTGACATCTCTTAGAATTTCTTTCTCATGTAACGGGATACTACACATCCCACTCATTTGAGTAATTCACCGACTGAACAACCCTCTTTGGTAGCTATTCTCTGAAATACTGTACTGACTTGGGTGATAGGAGCTAACTTCTTCCTCTCCCCACCATGTCCATGAGGTGATAGTAAGGTAACAACAACTTCTAGATACTTTTGTACCCATTGGTGTCCATTAAGGGAAGGAACTTACTCCCTCGCAGAAGCGGGTAAGTCTCCAGCAATCCTAGTTCCTCCTGTTGAGGAATTTCGTCAGAAGACATTTTTTTAGAAATTTGGGCTTTAGTAGCCTTTCGGACCATTCAGTTTCAGTTTCTTCTTTGTGACCGTGTTAATGGCATAATTCTTAAACTTGATCCAATTTCAAACACTGATGGTGGGATGGAGAATCCTTTGGTTGTATCTTTAATAATCATGACCTTTCCCCTTAGCGGAAGCGGGAACAACAGACCTAGTAGGTGCTAGGGCAATAGTCTTCACATTCTTGTAAGAAGGGAAATATTGAGGACAGTTCAGGCTGAACTCAGCAAGCGGCTCCTAAACTTCTAGAGAGGTAATTTTCATTTTGACAAAGGGAACCTTTCTAAGCAAGACTTCAAGTTCATCGAATCCGGCTCCAAACTTGATGGTGGGGGCAACAATACGGGCATCGTGGCTTGTCGGTAGGTTGCACGAGAAAGTGAGCGTAGGGAACGCCATTGAAGTAGCTTCAAAAAAAAGTTTTGAGGTTAGTTATTTGGCCAATACCTCATAATTCTAGTGCGAACTTTAAAAATTAACAAAGGTCAATATATAGACTAGATAAGTCTTTATTTTAATTTTTGTTTTTGAAAAATATTTCAAAATTTAGTAAAAGTAACTTTGAAAAAAGAAGAGTTTAATTAATTATATATATAGAAGGTTTAAAGATCAAGCACAGCATTACACAATTCGATTTAATTTGCAAAATAACAAACTAAACTTGAAAGGGAATATGAATTTTAGGACCTACTGCGGGACTAACTTTACAACGCATATCGCCCGGGCGAAACAAGTCCACCAACACATCTATTGTGGGTCTGACCCCACAAAGATTAAAAGTCCTATTGAACTCCTGAACCTCTCTGTTTGAAGGTGGTTGAACAGACGGTCATGAAGTCCAAAAGAGTTGACCGTACTTAGCCAAGAAATAAATAGATGAAGCATGCCAATAGAAGTAGGGTAATTTGGTCCATCGGGGAGATGGACATATTACTGATGTATGAAGACAATATTACTTGATTTAAATGGAGAGAGAAACTAGTCCCCAGTGGAGTTTCCTGAAGTTGTCAACACAATTTTTTTAAGGGGATCGTCCTGTGGATGCCATCGGTCGCCAGAACTGAAATTTCGTCGCCCTCTTTGGAAAGGAATTTTAATTTACATATATATATATATATATATATATATATTTATATTTAGAAAAATACAAAATTAAATAAATCTCATATCTTTCCTAGTTCAAATGAAAGAGCACTACATCTCAAGCTATGTATCTATCCTGAAAGATAAACACAAGACTTGAGGGTAAGGCTCGATCAAATAAACTAAGAAATATATGACATCCATTTGGTATGCAAAACCATTTTATTTATAAGCTGATAATTTCCCTTATTTAATTCGAAGAATTAAATAGGGTTTATATTAACCTGGAATTTCTTTAAAGTTTCTTATAAGGGCAAGCCCTTATAGTTAATTACATCTTAGATAACCAAAGTCACCTAAGAAAACTCTTGATAAAAATTAGGAGATATTGTCTTCAAAGAGGTCAGAAGAATAGGAATTTTTATTGAGATCGGATAAAGAGGTGTGAAAGAGAAATGACTTAAATTTAGAACATATATTTTTGGAATTCAAAGGAAGAAGAATTTGGGGATGTCACAGATCCTGAGGAGAACCTCGATGACCTCCCAGTCTACCCTATGGCTTGGCTTCAATTTAGAGGATAAATATTTGAATGTTTCATCGTGCTAGTTTTATTAATTAGGGCTTACATTAGTGTGAAACGATCACACAAATAGCTTGGAAGATGTGAGGGTTTAAGTCATAATGAACAACAACCTCGGAATCTTAAAGCTTGTTAGGGCTTATGCTGTATAACAAGGCTATACAAAAGCCTAAAGAAAAGTTGATGATTTATGTTGCACTAGGCGAACAACCTCAAAGTCCTATGGCTTATTGTTTAATTTTAAACAATGGTTTAGCTAGTGTAGACATGTTTTGTTGTTGAAGATGGTCGTGCTGCCCTCAATGCAAGCTCCAAACTCCTCATCGTGGTGAGTTAAGTTTTCTAATGTGTAAAGTTCTGATGTCAAATCAAATGTTTCTTAAGTTCATGTTTATTTAAATATTATGGGGAATATAAAAGTTGATTAGAGTGACACCAGTTAGGATCCTATAGTTCCCTCCTTCCGACACCAGTACTTTCTTTCAGATCCACTTAGTCTAAATTAATTTACTAAACCCAACTTAATGAGTTCCATACTTTCATTTGGACCATGGGAAACCTCGTTAGCACCTCGTTAGCAACCATAGGTTACCAACCATAGGTTACCTTCTTCAAGGGATTCCCGATTATCCAATAGAGATGTTCTAATTTAGTTGCAATTTTTGTTTTGTTTTGTTTGTGATTAAATTTTGAGTTGTCTTATATTTTGATTGTTGTGGTGGTGAATTTTATCTTATTTAAATTTTAAATTTTAGTTATGGTTTGGTTTTGATATGCAGGGTGACTTTAAGCATGTAAGCAAGAAAAAAGAGGTACGAAAAAGTAAATGCAATAACCTAAAAGTGTACCTGTCGATTCTTCCCGCTCCTCCACCTGAAAGGTTAGCTTTGGCGATATTTATAACATTTTGTAAGGAATTCAATTTGTAGGAGTAAATGAAGGTATAGCTACCAAACCCCAAGTTATGAATTTATTTAATCTCAAAAGATCTTAGTGGATGATTTTAGAACAAAATACAATAAGTAGAACAAAATAAAGCAAATTCAATTTGCCTTTCAAGATATTCAAGAGATTTCGAAATGCTCGGAGCATGACCTTGAACCACTTTGAAGATCTTTTAAAATATTTCGAGGTCATTTTGAATATATCATATCATTTTATTAATCATTAAAATTTAAGCTAAGGTTATCTCATTGTTCAAGGAAACTTGATGTTTTATTTATCCTAAGGCTAGGACACTCAATTAATCAATCAATATTTAATTTAAGCAATATTTAATTTAAGAGTTATGTAAGAGTTATGTGGGTGGGTGCCCATAATGTAAATTTAGGTAAGAAAAGGTTTTGATTTACAAAGTTAAAATCCATCTTGTAGTGTAAAAGGTGTTAATCATCAATCATGTTATCTTCTAAATCTGATCAAATAAGTTTAAATGTCAGGCCTAGGTCACTACCAAGCCCTGAACAGTCACAACAGGTGAAATGGTAACTACCAGAATTTTGAGTTAAATGACATGCATTCTTATTGAAAGATCACAATTTCATCAATTGTGGTCTTAAAATTAATGAAATATTATCTTCCTAACTTGAACCCATCACTTAAGAATCACTTAATTTTGATTGATTTCCAAGTCATGATATATAAGGAAATTACAATTTTTTTCTATTATTGAAAAGGTGGCAATTGAGTTCCTACCTTTTAATCCCATCATATTTTAATCACCCAAACATATTCATTAGGATCAAAATCACCTATTTTCCCTTTGTTAATCCAAAATTTTTATTAAGGAACCAAAATCTAAACTTACTGCTTTGCCTTTGGGGCTCTTTGCCTCATAACTCATTAATCTAAATTCAAATGACTTTGAGAATATTCACAGTGTCCTATCCATGGGTCAATTAAAACATTAGAGGAGAAAATGTGGATTTTCAAAATTTATTTTAATTTAAATAATTAATTAAATTTTAAAAGTAGCATTTTCAAAATTGATTTACTTAATTATCTAAAATAAAGTTTTATTCATGAGAAAATTATTAAAGGTCCCCTTAGTATAGAGAAACACTTAGGCAAAATTTCATGTTTTTTTAAAAATTAAATTTCTATCATTATTATTTAATTATGAATCAATCTTAATGATTTTGTTAAATATTAAAAAAAGTTTTATTTACAAAAAAAATATCTTTATATTTTTTTATTGAACCTCTCTAACTTCAGAGAGCTCAGAGAAAAAAATTTCGTGTTTTTATGATTTTTAGTTTATTTATTATAATTGTTTTTTTTGGGAAAATAAGAAGAATTCATTTTTATGCTTTTAAAAATTTATTTTAACTTAGAAAAATTAGGTAAAATATCCTAATGAGTTCTAAGTGATTAGCGAACAATTAGGCATATTTTAAAATATTTTGGAATTTTTAGGATTTTTAATTATTTTTAAATATTTTAAATTCAATGTAAAGCTCAAAAATCAAGTATTTTCTCAAAAATAAGTTTTACTTTTCCTAAGTGCTCCTGATCACAAGGAACTCATAAAACACTTTTCATAATTTTCCTAAGTGTATTAAATTTAATATAATTATTTTTGTACAAAAATACAAGGTTTCTTAGAAAATCAACCTTAGTGCTCAAACTTAGTCAAATAATTTTTGTACATAGTGTGGAATTGGTTTTGCAATTTTTGATAAGTATTTAATTTACATAAATTAAAACAAGATATATACATTTATTTACCTGAAAAAATGGTAAAAATGTACAAAATAATTCAAATCATCATGACATTTTTTTAAGCTTCTCTGAAACCTACTAAAATTATTCCCATAATTTTTCAAGTGATATTTAAATTTGTAAAACTAAAATAAGTCAAAATAGCTATCCTAGCTGGAAAATTAGGGTTAGAAAAACAGAGATGTCCTCTGACCTTGAAAAATTCATAAGACATAGCCTTTATTATGAGGAACAAACCCTCAAAATTTTAAGCCATGGTGAGCAATGCTTGATCATAATGATTTAAAATACTCTAGTGAGTATTTAATTCATTAAAAATCAGAGAGGCACAAAATAATTTTTATTTTTATCCCACATTATTCTCCTCTACTCACTGAACAAAAGGGTAAGAGTATTTTTACTTTTTTTAAGATTTTTTTAAAGAAAGATATGGATTTTTGAAGTTCAGCATTAAAATAAATTGAGAAAATCCATATTTTTCTGTATAATCACGCGATGCTACCTCAACCTCAGCAGCTCCAAAGTCTCCACGCTGCGCTTTGCTATTCGATGCCGCCAGCCACCTCCATGCGACCCTCCTTTTTGTTCCAACAGTTTGTTTGACTTGATGTCCTCCATTCATCCAATACACGTGCGATTGGACGACATCCATTCATCATCCCCAAATGATCTAACCCGTAAGCTGTTCACGCAAAAAACTTAAGATCTTAAGCTAGACTCAACCAAATCACTCTAAACCTTCATCTACTCAAGATGAACATATCTATATGCGGTATAGAGTATGAATTACAGTAAATATATATGGAGAATCAAACGAAGCTCAGTTTAGGGTTGGGGTTCAACACCTTCATCTGGGAGGGGTGGCCACAATCATATTGTTGTGACATCTTTGATTGGGTCCAACAAACCTCCAGATGATGTCCTAGGCCCGGTTAATTATCTAAGTATGATTTTGATCATAGTGGATTTTTGGTTTTTCTGTAGAGCTAGGTTAGAGGCTGTTTAGCGTGGGGCTTTTGTGGAGACTCAAATCCTCTCACTGTAGTGATGGTGTGGACACAATTAATTGAACTTTGGTGGACTATAGAGCTGTGGGGAAATATCTCTTAGTTCAAGTTGAAATTTTGAAGTCAAAATTGAGCTCTCACAGTGGGAACCAAAGGGGAAAAACATTAGGATTGAGCTGAGGAGTTCTTGGAGAGACTCTGGAAGAAATTGGATAGAGTTTCCTCAAGAAATTTGTCAACTCTCCGCTTTGGCTGTGGGAGAATGGTTTAAATAAAATGACTTAGGTTGGTCGTCAAGGCCAATCAATGGATGCAAAACAATGCTTAAGTGGAGGGTTTAAGAGTGCCAAAGCCAATTGGGTTTGACCAGCTGAGATGAGTGAGATTGTGTTTGGATGGAGGCATGGGGATCTCGGTTTTGGTGGCTGGCTAGAGCAGGGGAGGTGGTCAGATAGTTAGGTGAGCTAGTGGGAGGTTTAATTATGATTAACCCTTAATGGTTTGGTATGATGGCAAGGATTTCTCTATTTAGGCCCAAAAAATGATAAAATCCCCTAAATTAAGGGACCATTGTTCCATGGCTTTGATAGGGTAGGCTAGATTGGTCTAGCCTGGTCACTAAGCTCCATTTGGTGGTCGTGGTGTCATTAATTTGGTCACTTGGCATGACTTAGTCAATTTCGTTGCATGGGTTCAGTTTGGGTTAAATTGTCTTGAAGTTGGGTTGGCCTTGGGCTACCCATGACATTGAACCCAATTTATTGATCAATTTTGTGTGGATAATTGTCATGAGGGGGGCCCTTTGAGAAATTCAAACAAAGAGGGATATACTAATTATAAACTTTTTTATCCTCCAGGTTTGAATAGAAATTCACAATTTAAGGAGAACAATATGTCTATTGAAGAATTTATATTACAAATGGGTAATCAAATACAAAGTTAAGGAGCTATAATTAGAAATATAAAAAATTAATTGGTACATATTGCTACTACACTTAGCAATAGACCTCCAGAAACTCTGCCTAGTAATGTTGAAATTAATACCCAAGATCAGAATAAAGAGCATGTTAAGGCTATTCAACTAAGAAGTGGAAGTGAGTTGGAAAGAAAAATCCAAAAAGAGATTGAAGTTGAGAAATAAGGGTTAGAAAATAAAAAGTCAAGCAAATATTTTCTTCATGATATAGAATATCCTATTAAACTAATGAAAATTACTGTAGAAAGACAAGCACATCTATTTCCTCAAATATTGAGACAAAAAAATAGGGACGAATAATTTATGAAGTTATTAGAGTATTGAGGAAATTAACTATAAATGCTCCATTTGTTGAAGCCCTGGAACAAATGTCAAGCGATGTGATGTTTATGAAGTATATACTTAATAAAAGAGGAAGTTTTCAGATAAGAAGACTTTTGCAATTAGTGAGGAGTGTAGCACTCATAAGAAACTTAAGGGTCCTGGTAGCTTTACTATCCCTTGCACTATTGGCGAAAGATTTTTGGAAAAGCTTTATGTTATTTGGTAGTCGGTATTAATCTCATGCCTCTATCAATTTTCAAGAAGTTAGGTTTAAGAGAAGTTTTCCCTATTAGTGTAACTCTTCATTTAGTTGATCATTTGATCAACTATCCCGATGGAGTTATAGAAGATGTATTGAAAAAAATTGATAAATTTATATTTCAAGTAGAATTGGTTGTGTTATATATGGTGGAAGATAAGGAAATTCATATGATTTTAGGAAGACCTTCTATTGCCTTTGAAAGAGCTTTGATAGACGTATAGTAAAGAGAGTTAACAATGAGTGTCAATGATCAAGAAGTTACATTTAATATATCAAAATCAATTAGATACCAATCAAAAGGAAGAGATGATGAATGCTTTATAATGAAAATTAATGATTATTTAAGCAAAGAATATTTTACAGATAAATTTGAAAAAAAAATTTAAGAAGAACATTTGGAGCATGAAGATGATAATATAATGCAAGATAAATCCAATGAAGTGAGTAATGAAGATTTGAATTATGTTCATGAATGATTTGAGCTGTTAGATACTATGGATAATAATAAAAAAACATATTCCATCAATTGTGAAACCTCCTGAACTTTAAATTAAAATACTTCCTACACATTTAAATAATGACTTTTTAGGAGATTTATCTGCATTACCTGTTATAGTATCCTCAGAATTAACTTAATTACAAGAAAAACAATTATTGGAAACCTTAAGAAAATACAGGAAAGCCTTTGGATGGACATTAATTGATATAAAAATAAATCAATCCTTCCATTTGTATGCACAATATTTTATTGGAAGAACATCATGAAGTAAAAGCTGATCCTCAAAGGAGATTAAACCCTCTAATGAAAGAAGTTGTTAAGAAAGAAAATTTAAAATGGTTAGATTCTGGAATAATATATCCTATTTCAGATAGTGATTGCGTAAATCCAATTCATGGTGTTCCTAAGAAAGGGGGGTGACTGTTGCTATGAATGAGAATAAAGAATAAATACCAACATGATAAGTTACTGGTTGGTGAATCTGTATTGATTATAGAAAATTAAATTCCGTCATTAGAAAAGATCACTTTCATTTACCTTTTCTGGACCAAATGTTGATTGGCTAGCTTGGAACAAGTATTTTTACTTTTTGTTTGGATATTCTGGCAACCATCAAATTCGTATTGCTCCTAAGGATCAAGAAAAAAATAACATTTACTAGTCCTTATGTTACTTTTTATTTTATACAATGCCCTTTGGTTTAGGTAATGCACCTGCAACAATTCAAAGATGTAAGATGTCTATTTTTAGTGATTTAATTGAAAATGGGATAGAAGTTCTCATAGATGATTTTCCTTTGTTTGAAACATCATTTGAATCATTTTTAAATCATTTAAAAAAAGTGAAAAATGTCAATTTATGGTTGCAGGAGAAATTGTCCTTGGGCATAAAATTTCTAAAAATGTGATGGAAGTAAATCTGACAAAAATTCAAGTTAAAGTTAAACTAACTCATCCTAATATGGTGAGTGGGATTAAAAGTTTTTTAGGACATGCTGAATTCTACAGGAGGTACATTAATGATTTTTCAAAAATTACTAAGCCTTTATGCCAACTTTTAGAAAAAAAAGCGCAAAATTTGATTTTAACCAAGAGTGCCTTAAAACATTTGAATTATTAAAAGAAAAAATAATCACTGCCCCTATAATAGCTTCACTTGTTTGGGAGAAACAATTTGAGCTAATGTGTGATGCAATTGATTATGCAATTGGAACTATTTTTAGGGAAGAAATATGACCAAATTTTTAAAGTTATATATTATGCTAATAAAATTTTCATTGATGCTCAAATAAAGTATAAAACTACTTATAAGAGTTATTAGCTATTATTTATGCTTTTGATAAGTTTAGGTCATATTTGATTGGTGCTAAATGTATTGTGCATACAGAACATTCTACTATAAAATATTTGATGCAAAAGATGGATGTGAAACCGAGATTAATTGGATGGGTACTTTTGATGCAATAATTTCACTTTATGGTTATATATAGGAAAGGATCTAACAATTATTTAGCAAATTATTTATCTAGGTTGGAAAATGAAGAATCATTTGATCTTGAAAGAGAAATTAACAAAACTTTTCCTAATGAACAACTATATGCTATTAATGAATGGAAAAGATTGTGGTATGCATATATTATTTATTTTATTGTTAGTGATATTTGAACATTTGGATTGACAAAGTAACAAGAAAAGAAATTTATTTATGATAAGAAGTTTTACTTTTGGGATGACGCATACTTACACAAACAATTTAAAGATTTAGTTATTCCGTGTTGTGTATCTTGTGAAGAAATTAAAAATATCATTAAAAATGTCATCATTATGAATTTGGGAGTCATTTTTTAAATGATAGAACAACACATAAAATTTTACAATCTAGATTTTATTAGCCTAATCTATTTAGAGTTTTTAATGCATATATAAAAACATGTGATCAATTTCATCAAGTAGGAAATGTTTCAAATAAAAATGAAATGCCCTTGAATTTTACAATGGAAGTTGAAATTATTTGCATTTGGGGATTGGATTTATACCTTCATTCATAAATTTCTATATAGTAATTGCAATGGAATATGTATCAAAATGGATTGAAGCCATGGCTTTACCTCGGTGTGATGCTGAAATTGTTTCAAAATTTGTAATTAAAATATTCTTACAAGATATGGAATGCCTAGAATCATTACTGACAGGGGATCTCATTTTAGGAATAAAATAATTGAATTTTTTTTTGAAAAGTATGTTATTATACATGGGATCTCCACTGCTTATCATTCCCAGGCTAGTGGTTAGAAGTATCTAATCATGAAATTAAGAGAATTTTGTAATTAACTGTATGTCGTAATAAACTGAATTGTTCTGCTAGATTAGATACCAAATTGTTGGCTTATATGACATCTTATAAAACACCTATATGAATTTTCTCAAAAAATCTTATTTTAGGGAAGACTTGTTACTTACCAGTAGAATTGGAGAATAAATGATATTGGGTTATTACGGATGTTAATATTATTTTAAAGATGCTGATGAGAAATGATTGTTACAACTGAATTAGCTTGAAGAAATTATGAATGAGCTTTATTACAAAATTAGGAATTATAAAGAGAAAGTTAAATAATGGCATGATCAAAAGATAATGAAAATTGGATTTGAACTTGTACAAGAAGTTTTATCATATAATACAAGATAGAAATTTTTTTTGGAAACCTTAATTTTAGATGGTTAGGGCCATTCACTGTTGTAAAAGTTTGCCCCTATGACGTTATTGATATTAAAGATCCAAAAAAAAAGATATTAAAAGTAAATGGGAACTGGTTGAAACCATATTTTTATGGCCACAAGTTAATTTTTAAAGAGATTTTAATGTTGTGTCACCCAGAGTAAAGACTGGAAACGAGCTGACGTCATTAAACCAAGTGCTTTGTGTGGGGCAATCCGTAGTTATCTTTGTCATCAATGTAACTCTGTTTCTACATAAATTATATATATATAATTCAATTATCTAATGATGAAGATTACACGAGTTTATTCTCTCGCCTTTTTATTAAAATTGATAATACCACTATGAAAATTTTGAAGTGGACAAAGGATTTTTATCCTAAGGAGGAACCCCCTTTGATCCCGGTTTGGTTGCATTTTTTGGGGATCATGAGATCCTTTTCTCCCTTGCTGCTGCTTTTGGCAAACCTCTAAAAATTGACGGGCTCACTTATTTGTTGAGTAGATCTTCTGAAGCATGTATTTTGGTTGAGAGAGATATAACTTTGCCTCTTTGTGATGAAATCTGGATTGGGACAGAGCATTAAGGCTACTGGAAAATGGTGGAAATATAAAAACATTCCCCTTGTTGTTCACATTGTCATATGTTTGGTCATAATGCTGCTAAATATTTCCATTTACATCCACATCTAAAAAAGGGAATTACTTGGCAGTTTAAAGAAAGAGATTCCAATAAACAAGTTGAAGAAAATAAAGTCAATGCTTAGCCTAGTGTTGAAACAATTGAATATTTAGATATTAAATAACCTGAAGAAGTTTTGATTAAAGAAGAAGTTTTCCTTAATAGTCGTGAACATGTTGCTTTTGTTGAAGAGGTCTTTATTGAAGATATTATGGATAATATTCATGCTAGTGATATTATTCCCACAGTGCATGTTAGCTTGATGGAGGTTCATAATTCTCCTCCCCAATCTCCCACTCCTCTAGAGGTGGAAAATGAGCAAGAACTTCAATATCATCGGGTACATCAAGTGAATGGTGTGATTATCTTGGCTGATTCCAGAGCTCTTGAAGAGGAATTGATAGTAGAAAAATCCAGTAGAAAGAAAATGAAAAGGAAGAATGATATGTTACATCTTAATAAAGAAAATGTCATAACTTAGGGGAAATCTCATTCATATGGGGAACAGTTCACCACCCTCCCTAGGTCCTCTAGAAGGTGTGTGTTCAGGTTCAATGATTAATAATATGATCTGGAATATTAGGGAGTGGCGGAATCTGCCACCCTTAATAGACTTTAACATTTAAGTAGGGTCCACAATCTGACTATTTTTGCTCTTTTAAAGCTGATGGTGTCTCTAAATAAGGAACACATCTTCACAAAGTTTAAGCAATACAATCACTTATGCAACATTAACAAAAAAATTTGGATCTTCTGGAAGCATAATGTTGAGTTTATTATTGTGCAAAATGAGGAGCAACTTGTCTTGGCTTATTTTAAAATGGATATTTTTGTTTCCTGGGCCACCTTTATTTATGCAAGTACGGTTCTTCAGAAGAAATATTATCTTTGTGATACTCTGGAAGTTATGGGTAAAAATATTAGTGATAATTGGTTTGCTGGAGAAGATTTCAACATGATAATGAAGTATTCTGAAAGGATAGGGGGTATAGGTGGTGACCTCAATCTTATTAATCAATTTAATGACAATTTTTGATGCGGGCCTTTATGATCTTGGTTTCATGGGTTCTCCTTTCACCTAAAGGAGAGGTTCTCTTTTCTAGTGTCTGGATCATTTCCTAGGTAACCAAAATTTTCACAATTATTTTAATGTCTCTAAAGTACATCATCTTAATCATGCGGGGTTGGACCAAAACCCAATTATGTTTTATCTGGCTTTTACTACTAAAATTGCTAAATATCATCTCAATTTTATCATTATTTAGACTACTCATGACACTTTTTAAAGAACTTTGAAGAAGGCCTGACAAATTATTGGTGTTGGTAATCCATGGTATGTTCTTTGGCAACTACATAAAGAGGTAGCTGCAGAGTTAAGGAAGTGGAATTATCTTTGTTTTGGTAATATTCATAATAGGGACAAGAAAGCTCAAAAATTTGTGGATACCCTGGAAGCACGGGCTATTTGTAATTCACAACAAGTCAATGTTTTGGCTTAGGCCCATACTAATATGCTAGAAGAGATTAATTTGGAAGAGAAGTTTTTACAGCAAAAAGCTAATGACTATTATTTTACTAGTGGTGATCGTAACACTAAATTTTGCCATGCTTCTATCAAACATAAAATGAAATTTGAATACTATTTTAAGTATAAATACTACTGATGGGAGGTGCCTTACTGATAAGGATGAGATTGGCAATAATGCTGTAGAGTATTTTACTAACTTATATCAAAATGCCTCACAGGTTCATCCAATAGTTTCAAAACTTTTTGAAGGTGAAAGGGAGTATACTTCTAAAATAGAATCAGCTCATATTCCAATAGAACAGGATATTTTTTTTGTGTTTAGGAAAATTAACACTAACAAGTCTCTGAGACCTGATTGTTTTCACTACTGCTTTCTATATTACTTGTTGGGAGATTAGTAAAAAAGAGGTGATTTGAGCTATTCAAAGTTTCTTTAAAGGGGAAGACCCTGGAAAATATTTCACATCCTCTCTTATATTACTCATTCCTAAGGGAAATGACAAATCTAGATTGGATAATTTCATACCTATTTCCCTTACTTCTCTAATCTCCAAAGTTATTAGCAAACTGCTTGTCTTCAAATTGTAACCTATACTTAGTAAGATTATATCTTCGGAACATTTGCATTTATAAAAGGAAAAGAGATAACTGAGAACATTCTTCTAGCACGGGAGATGCTTGAAGAGCTAAATAAAAAATGTTGTGGAAGAAATATGGTTATTAAACTTGACATTTAAAATGCTTATGATATTATCAGTTGTGATTTCATATTAAATATTATGTGGGCCAGAGGTTTTCAAAATAATTTTTGCTCCTTGATTTGAAGATGGTTGGTGAATAACCACTATTCTATTTTTGTTAATGGTGATTCTTAGGTCTCTTTTCTGCCATAAGGGGTATTAAGCAAGGTGATCCTTATCCCTTACAATTTTTATTCTAGCTTTTGATTATTTATCTGGGTTAATAAATCAACTGTAGATAAATTAGCCTTATACTCAATTCATGCTAAAATCTTCGCTTTTGGTTAGCCATTTGGCATATGCGGATGATGCCATTATTTTTAATAATGCAAGTAAATCAGCTATAAAAGCTCTTATGAAAGTCTTGGATAAATTTCAAGATAACGCAAGTCTTATGTTCAGTAAAGACAAGTGCAATATTTATTTCAGGAAATTAGTTAAAAGATCCATTATGATTTGGATTACTAATTACACTGGCTTTCATGTTGCTTCTCTTCACATTAAGTATTTGGGTGTAAATTTGATTAAAGATCGTTGCAAGCAAATGCAATTAGATGAGGTGGTGGATAGGATCAAGAAAAAAAATAATGATTGGAGGAAAAATTTTCTATTGAATGGGGGTCGTGTCACCTTCCTCAGAACTGTTTTAATGAGTATCCCCTTATATGATCTTCAAATATTGAATATTAACAAAAGTACTCAGATCCATTTGGAGAGATTATTTAACAAATTTATGTCGTCAGGTAACAATTCTAAGAAGCATTGGGCCACTTTATCTAAAGTCTCCAAGCCTTGCTCAATGAGCGGTCTTGGTTTTAAAAGTTTGAAGCAAATCTTAGATATTAGTATGTGCAAACTGTAGTTTAAATTTTGTTTTAATACTTCTTTATGGGCTCGTTTTCTTCAACAATTTATTGTGGTGTTTCCAATCTGACTATTGTTCAATGGAAAGTGGGTGATTCTAAGATCTGGAAATCTATTTTGAAAGCTAGAGAGATTGTAAACAACTTTATATTTTGGAACGTTGGTGAAGGAAAAATTTCAATTTGGCATGATAATTGGGTATTGGGGGATAGGGATTTATCTGTTCTCACTTCACTAAACAATAAGATGATTATTTTTGATGTCTGGTTGGGCGGTAATTGTAATGTTAATAAATTAATGTCTCTTGCAGGGGATAAAACTGCTCTAGTAACTTAGATCCCCATAAGGAAGAACGTTAAAGATACCCCTATTTGGAAAACTACTTCAAATATTTGTCCATTTAAATTGCTTTATTCAAAACTTTATATGTATGATAATTGGAGGTGGGGGAATACCATTTGGAATAATTTCCTTACTCCCTCCATCTCTTTTTTTTTGTTGAGATTTTTTCTTAACATGCTACCTCTTCTTGATATCTTTAAACATGAAGGGCTGAAATTTGCTTCACAATGTGTTTTATGTAAAATTGAAGAGGAATCGGCGGTGCATCTTTTTTTCCATTGTTCTTATGCTAAAGAGATTTGAAATTTGTTGGGAAAACATTTTCATATAAATTGGATTGATTCTGCTGACATTAAAAGCTACCTCCTTAAGTGGACTACATAGTTGATGGATTCTAAATTGGATAGTTTTCCTTTGTTGGTGATTTAGTTTAATTTGGTGGGAAGGAATGATCATAAGTATCAAGTATTGGGACAAGGAACTACTACTACGATTCCTTAAATTCTTGCTTATTTTTTTTGAGCTTGCCATATTTTAGGTTTAAATGATGATTTTCACCAACCTACGGTGGCTAGGATGGCCACTCTTATTAAGTGGCAACCTCCTCTAATGGGGTGGATCAAAGTGAATATTGATGGAAGCTGGGCTTCCAAGGTAGTTGGAGCTGGTGGAGTTTTTAGAAATCAGTTAGGGATTTGTCGGTGTTGTTTCGCTTCTCCAACTGTTGCCTCCTCCCCTTTTGAGGCCGAATGCTGGGCTTTTTTATTGTCTTTGAAGGTGGCTATATCTTGTAGTTTCTCTAATATGATCAATGAGAATGATTCTATAAATCTCTAGAAGGATTTTGATATGAATGCCATATCCGAGTGGAATGTTGTGGGTATTTGGAATATAATCTGAGAGATTAATGATAAGTTCAATCTTTTTATTTGTTTATCTCATATTCTTAAGGAAGGAAACTCCTCGATGGATTAGTTAGCGAGGAGAGGTAATATGGAGGAAAGTATTATTATTGGTGTTTCACCAACGTCTTAACTAAAATATCTACTGTTGGGAGATTTTCTGGATTTGCATTACATTAGGCAATTATTTTATTTCAGTTTGTGATTTTGTTACTCCTCTTGAAGGTATGTAGTTTTTGGTCATTTGTGAGAGTTTCTCTTATTTCTACCTCTTGGCATTTTATTTATAGGAGATGGCATTCTTGGGATGTGATGCTGGAGTGGATGTAAATATATATGCAATGGTACTATGATTGTACTGTTTCATTTTATAAAGACTAAATGGTATGTGGTGAAAGCTACATATTAGCCTAGCTACTTTATTTTGGTCACATAGAAAAGAAATTATGGTTACATATTTTTTTATTATACTTATTGGGTTGAAATAATATAAATAGATATTATTGCCTGAAAACAATTTTTGATGCTCTCTATTAACATTCCAGATTGTTTTTACTTTTGTCATTGTTGCTATGCTGTTGTTTTTTATTCTCATGGCTGGGAGGATGAATATAATATGATTTTGTGGAGAGGATTTTGGCCTTATCTACTGCATATGTTTTATGAGTATAGAATAGGATTTGGTTAAAAGTGATGCTTGGAGTGGGATGCTATACCTTTTGATACATTAAAATCTTTGCTGTTGTTTTTATCGGTGCATTTGCTGCACCGAGTTCTCATTTGGGAAGGAGAAGGGAGGATTCAAAACAGCCAAGATCATTATCAGTTTTATGGATGCCTTTTTGTTTGCTCGAGTCTCATTTACTGTATAGATTGAAGTGATTTTAGAGGAAGGTGTCCTGCAATGTTTATATATAGAAAATTTGTATTTTTGAGTAATTTTTTATTGTTTTAGGATGGAATGCTCGAACCTTGATTCGAGGTTTTAAGGTGTTAATAATTTCCAATTTCAATCGATGGTGGCTGGAAACCTCAAGATAGTTTCTTTGGATACTTTGGATTTTTTACAATAATATGGATCTTTTATATACCTACAACTGCTACAAGTTTGAATACAATTTTTTCTTTTTATTTATATTTGAAGTCACATTTTTTGATTTTGGTTTACTTGAATGTGGTTGATTATATATTTGGTATACGTTATTTTTATTTACTTCTTTGGGTTGAGAATGTAAGTGGCGGAGGATCCCCATAATGGAGCGAGTATTGTATTTTTCTTGTTTTCTAGTTGGGAATCTGATATACCTAAAAATGTACTGTTTTTTATGTTTTATTTATAATGATATTGCACTTTAAAGGTATGTTTTCTTGTCTTTTTGGTTGTAGGTACATAAAATTTAAGAATTTGGAGTGATTGGAGCAAAAGGAACAAAAATGGACAAAAGTGATTGGAGCAAAAGGAACAAAAATGGACCAAAACGAAGCAAATTGAGCAAATAGGGGCACACCGGAGCCATGGAAGCCAAAATCAGACACTTAAGTGCCTCAGCCCGGCGCTTAAGCGCCCAAATATGGCGCTTAGGTGCCACCCCAAAACCGGCGCTGTTATAAGGATTTGGATGATTTGGATGATTTTTAACATATCTTCTAGAATATACGTCGGATTTGGATGATTTTTAAAGTGTTGCTTCATGTGACTCTTTGGGAATTCATTTGAAATGATAAAATAGAATTTTTAGAAGAATTTTGGTTGGTTATAAGGAGTTTTGAAGAGGCACTTCAGGCACCATTTGGAAGTTCAATGAATATGAACAATTTTGAAGAGACACTTAAGAATCTCCTGGAAAATTATTATAAAGGTTACGAAATGTTTTCAAATTGACTCTTGGACTTTGGAATTAATAGATAGAAGAGAAGAAAGCTTGGAGAAGAAGAAGAGGCTTGGGCGTGAGCCCCAAGTGGGGCTACAAGGTGAGAGAGAAAGAGAGAGAGTGACAGATATCTTCTTCTCTTTTCACTTTGCTCTTGGAGAGGATTGTAAGGAGATTGCTTTTTATATATAAAGAGAGTTTGATTTCCATCTAAGATAAGTATTTTCATGGTATTTTGATTTGAATTTAGTAATTTGTTTGTATGGTTTTAAAGACTTGTTCAATGAAAAGTTCTTGTTTTTTCTCCGTGCGTAGTGAGTAATTTTCTTTACTCTTTCCTCTTATAATGAATTAGTATGCATGTGTAAAATATAGAATTGAGTAGAGTGAGAATATATTGTGATGATTTTACTTTGTTATTCATTTACATGTAAACTTGATCAACTTGCATGTTAAAATCTGTTGTAAGAACATGTAAAATCCGTGATGGTGTTTTCTTAATCAACTGTGGAAGAATCACATGAGATTGTATGGATGAAAATATAGTAAATAGAGTTGAGTGCAAATAAATAGGGAAATAATCTTTAATGGGTGTGGAATTAGAGGACCTTAGAGTGACAGGCTAAACCCCCTAATTTGTTCTATTGCTTTAGGTTTTCATGCGATATGTTAGACTCCAAGTGGAGGGATAAGACGAAACTCTAGAGTGAGAGCTAGTATCTTCCCAGCCTAGCCCGTCTTCAGAACTATTCAAACTTTAGATTAACCAACGTTATTTATAGCATCTCTAGTAAGGGTAAAGAATATAATTTCTTTTATTTGTCATAAACACTCTCACTACCTGTTTTACCTTTACACATGTCACTAATTTCATTACATGAGGAAGGGTACTTTTAATATATTAAACCCCACTTTCTAATTTTCATAAAGTATTTTAGTTTAGAAGTAAAAGTAGTATTGTAATTATAATTATAGGATAAAATCAAAAGCAAACCTTTATTGACCTTCCAAGCTAGGGTGTCTTTTTCTAGACTGAAACTTCTCTTAATTGCCACCGTGATTAACCTCGATCTCCGTGGGATTGATATTCGGGGCTTAATCAGAAAGCCCTATATTACATGATAATGATACGTATACTTATGATAATGATACCTATATTACATGATAATGATACGTATACTTGCTTAGAATCTCTATTATTTAAAGATAGAATTGGAATTTTACTTTTCTTGTGATCTAGTTTTTGGCGCCGTTGTTGGGGATTAAAATCCTTAAGTAGTGGTGTCAACTTCATAAATCCTTACATATAAAAATTATCGAGATCAAGTCTTTGGCGTCGTTGTCGGGGATTAAAATCTTCAAGTAGTGGTGTCAACTTCATAAATCCTTACATATAAAAATTATTATTAGGATAAAGTTTTTGGAGCCATTGCCGAGGATCGTAACGATTGACCTTGACTTTTAGGAGAATTTTAGTTGAAGTAATTAGGCTTAAACTTGGAAAACTATATAGTCGTAAAAACTCTTTTTGTGTGAAAAACATGGTGTTTGTGAAAATGTTTTGTTGTGTTGAATATATTATTTGTTTTATTTGTTTAATTTTAAATGTATTGTTTTTTGTGTTGCATATGCTATATAAAGAATCTGTAGGAGTTGTGGCTTATGTTCCAGTGTTAGAAAAAAGCAAAAAATAAAAAATTAGAAGGGTCTTGAAAAACTAGAAATGGAAATGGAAAATATTCAAAATATTAACTTAGAAAATCATCATAAATCATTAAGGGATTATGTAAATCCTACGATAGATGAAATTCACTTAAGTATAAAAACCCCTATCGTAGAAGCTAAATCATTTGAAATTAATCCAGCGATCATCCAACTTGTGCAGAACAACCAGTTTGGGGGAACTCCTTTAGAGGATCCCTATTTACACTTATCAAATTTTTTAGAAATTTGTACTACATTTTGTTATAATGGCATGTTAGACGATGATGTTAGACTAAATTTTTTTCTTTTCTCACTAAGGGATAAGGCTAAAATGTAGTTATACTCATTAGTACCTGACTCTATTAAAAATTACTCTATTAAAAATTTCTATTAAAAATTGAGAGGAGTTAACAAAGAAATTCCTAGCTAAGTATTTTCCACCTTCAAGGAGTACTAAACTTATAAATGATATTATCTCATTTAGTCAATATGAAGGGGAATCAATATACGAAACCTGGGAGAGATTTAAGGAACTCCTAAGAAAGTGTCCACACCATCTCTGCCCGATTGGTTAATCATTCAAAATTTTTACAATGGGTTAGTAGGATCCCTTAGGTCTATAATTGACGATGTCGCTGGTGGATCATTAATGTTAAAACCATTTGATGAAGCATATGCATTAATTAAAGAAATGTCTACTAATGAATTTCAATGGCCCCCTGCAAGGGTAAATCCTAAAAAGGTAGCCAGTGTTCATGATACAGATGCGATTGCAATTCTTGCATCTCAGGTTGTTACAATATCAAGGAAGGTGTACCAACTAGGAATGAACCTGCCTCAATTTACTCCAATAAGTGAGGAAAGTTCATTAAGCCATACGATTGATTCTAACTTATCATATGAGTGTTTAAATTCCATAAACAATGCATATTCCAACTTTTACAACCAAGGTTGGAAGAACCATCCTAGTTTTAACTGGTATCATACTACTAGGGTGGAAACCAACAATGGGAAAATTATCATGCAAATCCTTATGGAAGTTGGAATTATTAAAGGAACACAAACTATAGATCTTCATATCCACCGAAATATAACAATGATCAACAATTTGAGGATAAAAAGATATCTATAGAAGAAGTGGTATTGCAAATGAAAAAATAGTTGCAAAGTTAAAATGTTGTGATTAGAAACATAGAGAATCAACATGGACAAATTGCTAATTCACTTTGCTAATTCACTTTGCAATAGCTTTGCAATAGTCCCCAAGGAACACTTCCTAGCAACACTGAGATCAACCCTAAAGAGAACAATACAGAACTAGCAGAAGCTGTCCAATTAAGAAGAGGAAGAGAGATAGAGGATGTGGTTAGAAAAGAGAAAGATATTGTGAGAGAAACAAAGAAAACAAAAAGACTTCAAGAACATGTTTTTAAGGATCTTAAAAAATTAATATCTCCAACTAAAATCAATTTAGAAAGGCCACCTCGTCCATTTCCTCAAAGACTTAGACAACATGACTTGGATAAATAATTTTCAAAGTTCATGGAATTACTTAAGAAGTTAACGATAAATATTCCTTTCGCTGAAGCTTTGGAATAGATGCCAAGTTATGAAAAATTCATGAAAAATTCATGAAGGAGATAGAAGGAGATATTAAACAAAAAAAGGAAATTTCAGGATTATGAGACAGTTACACTAAGTGAGGAGTGCAGCACTATATTTCAAAAAAAGCTTACTAAGAAACTTAAAGATCCTTCTTGCTTAACAATTACTTGTGTATTTGGAGAAAAATTATCTGGAAAAGCTTTATGCTATTTAGGATTGAGCATTAATGTGATGCCTCTATCAATATTTATAAGGTTAGGTTGAGCTGATATTTCTCCCACTACTGTAATCCTACAGTTAACTGTTCAATCTGTCATTTATCTAAAAGGGGTTATAGAAGACATACTTGTTAAAGTGGATAAATTTATCTTTCTTATGGACTTTGTTGTATTAGATAAGTAGGAAGATAAAGAAAATCTAATTATTTTAGGGAGACCTTTCCTTATTACTGGACAAGCTATGATAGATACACAAAAAGGAGAGTTAACTATGAATATTAATGACCATGAAGCTACTTTTGATGTTTTAAAGACTATGAATTATCCATCTGAGAGAAAAGATAATGATTGTTTTTGGGTGGATGAAATTTATTATCCAAGTAAAGACCATTTCCAAGAATTTTTTGAGAGTAAGTTAATATATGAGATTGAATTGGACTTTCATCATGGTTGAAAACATTGTTTACAGAAGATTGTGTGTATGTTCAATAGAGGTGTGAAATGATGGACGTTACCAAAAATAGTAAACTTTTAATTCCATCTGTTGAAAAATTTCATGAACTTAAGATGAATACCCAATACAATTTTAAAGCCTACCTATTTAGGGAATTCATTTACACCACTAGTCTCCACTAGTCTTTATATCTTGTCTTTATATCTTCAGATTCGACTCAATCATAAGAAGAACCTGAATTGAAAGATGAAATCAGTAATTCAAAATCACTGAATGGCATATTCTGTGGTATATAGACAAAATGAATGAGATTCTGATGTTGGGGAAACCAGAGTAAACATTGCATACATCGGGTCATCGATGTTAGAACAGGTGCTTTGTTGGAGGCAACCCATGGTTATCTTTGTTATCTGTTTAGTTTGATTGTTGTTATGTTTTATTGGATACTAATGAGATGTTAGACTTTGATCTGTGTTTCATGTGTAAGAGTAAATTGGATTAATGTTGTGAGGTATTTTCTTTGTCATGATTAGATTTTTATATGATTTCTAGTAGTAGCAGGTTGACAATTCTGTTACGACTTAGTTCTCAACAGGAGCTGAGCATTAACTTAAAGCATGTAGAGTTTGGATTTGGACCACTCCATGTCAACTGTATTACCTCCTTTATCTGACTTTTTCTTCACTAAGTAAGGTCATGAACTTACTTGGTGAACAACATCTGGATGAACTGCACCATTTTTATTTACATGAGTGTGTATACCTTAGACTTAGAGTAACCTTGAAATTGTCAACACATGAGGGAATTCTGGTCCATGGATGACAACCATATAAATTTTTGTAATACACCCACGTTAATAATGTAGTTTCTTCTGTTAGAAATTGAAAGTAAGGAGGGGAAATGTGAGTAGAAGGGAGATCAAATTAACCTCAGTTGTTGTTTGTTTATGAATCTGTGAGTCTATGTATTAGAGTTTGTGTGTCTATGTTTGTGAGTCAAGTTGAATGAGTCATTAGAGATGACAAAACTTATCTCAGTATTTTAAACTTTATAGCATAAAAAATTTTTGTTATAAAGTATATAATGTGTTCCTATTTAATCTTCAGTTTGTACCTGTTGTACCCTTTAAAACTTTATAGTGTTTTGTCAAGCATGTCTAGGCTAGATTTACTTTCTACTGCAATATTCTATCATGTGTTATTTTTTTATATTTTTGTAGGATGTGTAGTAAATTGTAAAAGTGATCTTTCCCTGCTGCATATTTTTGTACTTCATTGTTACAGATGTTTGGGCTTAAGTTTGGGGGAAAAAAAATGTTTCAAATTTAAACCTTACATGTTTTCAAAAGTACAAGAAATAAATTGGTATTTTACTTCAAATGATAATGATGTTAGAATTTTAAGTAAAAAAATGGAGTAGGAAAATTTAATTGATATTTTTTTGTGAAAAGGGTGAACCTAGAGTTAAGGATAATTAGTGGAGAACTTGGGAAAACAAATAACTATCTTTAGTAGGAAAAATTCTATTTTTTTTGAAAAATTAAGGATTCTTAGAATTTTTATTTTCAAACATTAAGGCTCTTTTAAAAATTATTTAAAAAAATACATTATTTTAAATGAAGGAAAGTAATAAGTTTCAACTTTAGAGGAGGATAGTGAAATTGAAAATTATTTAAACACTTGTCTAGATATAGTAGTCCTCACATAAAAAAAAAGAAAAGCAAAAAAAAATGGATCTAAAAGATCCTTGGAAAAAAAAGAAAAAAAAAATGCAAAAAAAAGAAGAAAAAAAATGAAAATAAGAAAGTGAAGAGAAGCTTGAGGAGAGGTCCAAATCAAAAATTGGGTTCACTTGAGTTTTTCAAGAGTAATGAACTTAAGAAAATCTTAAGCTTGATTTTTATACTTATGTTAGCAAGAAATATTTTTAAGAGAGTTTTAAGTCAAGAAAGTAAAGTTCATAAAATTCAAAGTTTGAAAAATTAGCATATATTTCTGAATTAGATAAGAAAAAAAATTTCTAAGTTTGGGAGAGAAAGAGAGAGAGAGAGATATATCTTCTTCTCTTTTCACTTTGTTCTTGGAGAGGATTGCAAGGAGATTGCTTTTGATATACAAGGAGAGTTTTATTTCCATCTAAGATAAGTATTTTCATTGTATTTTGATTTGAATTTAGTACTTTGTTTGTATGGTTTTAAAGTCTTGTTCAATGAAAAGTTCTTGTTCGTTTCTCCGTGTGTAGTGAGTAGTTTTTTTTACTCTTCCCTCTTATAATGAATTAATATGCATTTGTAAGATATATAATTGGGTAGAGTGAGAATATATTGTGATGATTTTACTTTGTTCTTCGTTTACATATAAACTTGATCAACTTGCATGTTAAAATCTGTTGTGAGAACATGTAAGATCCGTGATGGTGTTGTCTCAATCAACTGTGGAAGAATCACATGAGATTATATGGATGAGAATATAGTCCATAGAGTTGAGTGCAAATAAATTAGGAAATAATCTTTAATGGGAGTAGAATTAGAGGACTTTAGAGTGATAGGCTAAACCCCTTAATTTGGTCTATTGTTTTAAGTTTTCATGCGAGATGTTAGCCTCCAGGTGGAGGAATAAGACGAAACTCTAGAGTGAGAGCTAGTATCTTCCCTGACTAGCCCGTCTTCAGAACTATTCAAACTTTAGATTAATCAATGTTTTTTATAGAATCTCTACTAAGGGAAAAGAATATAATTGCTCATATTTTTCACAATCACTCTCACTACTTGTTTTACCTTTACACATGTCACTAATTTCATTGCATGAGGAAGGGTACTTTTAATATATTAAACTCCACTTTCTGATTTATACTAAGTATTTTAGTTTAGAAGTAGAAGTAGTATTGTAGTGATAATTATAGGATATAATCAAAACCAAACCTTTAACAACCTTCCAAGCTAAGGTGCATTTTTTTAGACTAGAACTTCTCTTAATCGCCACCGTGATTAACATCGATCTCCATTGGATCGATATTTGGGGCTTAATCAGAAAGCCCTATTTTACTTGACAATGATATGTATACTTGCGTAGAATCCCTATTATTTAAAGATATAATTGGAATTTTACTTTGCTTGAGATCTAGTTTTTGGCGCTGTTATTGCAGATTAAAATCTTCAAGTAGTGGTGTTAACTTCATAAATCCTTATATATAAAAATTATGGGGATAAATTTTTTGGTGTCTTTGTCAGAGATTAAAATCTTCAAGCAGTGGTGTCAAATTCATAAATTCTTACATATAAAAATTATTATCGGGATCAGAATCCTTCTCCAGCAAATTTGTATCAACTTTATTATATTAACGCGTAGGGAGATGAATAATGTTCCTTTAAGGATATATATATATATATATATATATATATAATGAAAGAGAAACTCATGGATCCTGTTGTTGCAGATTAAAATCTTCATGTAGTGGTGTCAACTTCATAAGTCCTTACATATAAAAATTATGGGGATCAAGTTTTTAGTGTCTTTGTCGGGGATTAAAATCTTCAAGTAGTGGTGTCAACTTCATAAATTCTTACATATAAAAATTATTATCGGGATCAGATTCCTTCTCCAGCAAATTTGTATCAACTTTATTATATTAACGCGTAGGGTGAATAATGTTCCTTTAAGGATATATATATATATATATATATATATATAATGAAAGAGATTATCATGGATCCTTACGTGTTAATATTGAAAAAAAGGTTACAAGCATTGGGAGAGATAGGGGATCCCAATCTAAAGGCAAAAAAATACATTAATATCCAAGGGGGTTCCACTGCCATAGTACAACTCCACATAAACAGAAAAGAAAATGAAATAAAGAAAACACACAAAAGTACATGTATACCCAAAAAATTGTATACTAAAGGTAAAGTATACCTAAAAATACATGTATACCAAAAAAAATCATATCTTCTAAAGAAAAGAACAGCAAAACCAAAAAGGAGGCAATCTGGTTCAGTGAGGGGCGTAGCAGTCAGCCTTGGAGCCAAATAATAGAAAATTAGCCCGTCTGTCATTAGAATCCAATTACATCCTGTGAATTTGCATGTAGGTAACAGAAAAAAGGAGCCAACTAGGAATTGAAGATCAAAAATATAAGTCCTTCCAACAAATGAGTAGAAAATCATCTAGGCTTTCTCAAAAACTAGAAAACAGAAAACCATGTGCTGCCTAAAATAAATGAAAGGCACCAATAGAAGATTGTAACAATAGAAAAATAGCATGGAAATCCAAAACAACTTGTTCCAGTGGGAAACCATCAGACAAACAGTAAAGAGGGCCAGCAAAAAAAAGCAATCAGAATAAAACATAAACAACATCGACATCTGATGTAAGGAATATTGAGGTTATCTTCAAGTAAGAGCCTCTTAAGAGGCAAGGGAGGATCTAAACCAATAAAAATTTCATCACAACCTTTTTTAGCTAACCAATCAGTAGGGACATTTCCTTCTATGTGAATAAAGAAGAAAAGCACTTGAATCTTATTAGTAGTTATAAGGTGCCAAATACAATTGGAGATATGAAATGAATTCCAAATTAGTGCGCTGGCCTTTTTAAGCATGTCATACACCATCTTAGAATCAATTTCAATAATAAGATTTGAAATTTTAAAGATAATAGCAATTTGAATAGCAAACAGAGCAACCCAGCATTCAGTTTCTGTGGGGTCATCAAAATTAACAGGAGTTGCAAAGAAAAAAAATAGTCTCCCATTATTTCTTTTAAAGACCCCACCCATGCCAGTACCATTAAGAGTCCAGCTCCCATCAATGTTAGCCTTAATCCAAGTATGGGGAAGTGGTTACCATCACACATAAAGAGACAGTCCACCCTGATTGAAAGTATTACTGCACTTGGTTTTAGTTAAGGACTTGGTAGCTTTAAAATATCAGGATAGTATATGTGAAACAGTAAGAGGAGGAGCAGGAGGGGAGCTGTTACGCTTGTAGCTATTCGTGGAAGTCCATAAGAACAAGAAAACAATTAAAGGGAAATAAGCAAGCTTTTCATCATATCCTGAGAAGATTTCCAGGCATCCAAAACGTCTTCCAGACAAGAATAAAGGGGTCAGTGAATGTTAATGATCTGGCCAACCATATTCTAAACAATATGTACAAAGGAGCAAGAAAAAAATAGATGTGTGTAAGTTTCCTCATCACAGTTGCATAAGAAACACCTGGCGGCTAATCTCAATCCTTTGATCTTTAAGATATCATCAAGGGGAAGTAAGGATTTAAAAGATCTCTATAGAAAAAAGGAGATTAAATGAGAAGTATAAGAATTCCAAATATGTCATCCCTATTTCAAATCTTGAAAGGTATGCATACTATAATAAAGCATTTTTAAAATGGAGGCAGTAGAGGTAAACTTCCAAATCAGCCTATCAGGCTTATTTGGAAGGATGGGATTTGTATCAACGAAGGCAGTCTCTTCACCCACCAAAAGTTTATGCTTATCAGTGTCCCAGTTGCATTTAATCCAAAAATCTGAGATTTAGAGATTGTCAGTAAGAGGAGATGCAACATTCTGAAAAATAGAGGGACCCCATTGTTCATGCCAAAAGGAGAACTTCCCCTCTCTAATATCCCAATAAATGAAACAATTGGCTACAGATCTAGCCATATATATATATATATATATATATATATATTAGGTGAAGGAGTTTCTTATGACTCTCTACATGTTGAAGTGAAAAGGACTAGTACAGACATCAGAGAGGGAGCTGGGGACTCCTCTTTTTGGCTCAATACAGGAACCCAAGAAATCCCCCAAAAAAAGGCTAAATGTCACCCCCCAAAAATAAAAAACTACAGTGACTCAACAGAGAGAAAAGAGTGTAAGATTGCATCTGCCCCCACAGTAATCATTTATCTTTGTAGGCCATTCTGATGTGGGGGACATTTAGAATATCTCCTTGCAGTAGATAAAGGAGAGCAGGTGGAGGGTTGACAACAACCTCAATCTCATTAGAGTGTGATCCAAGTTGGGCCAACTAGTTTGCAGGCTGGTTTCCTTCCCTATAGATGAAAGTGAACTAGATTTGTATCTTGCTAGTGAGATCTCTGATTTTATTTAGCTAGTATGAGTAATGTAAGGGTGTCTCATCTTCTTGATTTAAGAGGGGAATAATCACAACAGAGTCCACTTCCAACCAAATTCTATTCCAATTATCCTTAGTGGCAAGGTTGATTGCCCAATACACAACAATGAGTTCAGTCTCAGTGGAATCATTGGCCAGGACTGGGGTATAAAAGTATAGCAGGAACTTACCCAAATGATTTCTATAGATACCTCCCACACCACCTCCATTTTTAGTAAAGCTTCCATCAGTGTTAATCTCACCATAGGATGATCACAATAGGATGATTAGTGGTTTTCCAGTAGACTCTGATGACTTGAATAGGATCAGAATTAATAGGTGTACAGGAGTTGGAAATGTTAGGAAATCCATTCCAATTAATCATCTTATGCAGGTAAGTTACACAATTTCTAGCAGTTTTTCCCACATTTGGATTTACTTCTTCAAATTTGACCTTGTTTCTTTCCATCCAGATGAACCAAGCAATGGTAAAAGGAATAGCAGTATAGTTTCTTATCTTCCAGTGCAACCAACAATTGACCAACCTATCCCAAGTGAACTCTTTCTCATCAATTGTCAACTGATTCAGGAATTGTTTCCAAACCAGTTGAGCAAAGTTGCATTCAAAGAATAAATGATTCAAAGTTTCCTCTTCCTTCTTACATAGCCAGCATTTAGAGGGACCCCTCAATCCCTTCAGCTTGAGAATGTCATCAGTAGCGATCATTTTATGAAATATTCTCCAACAGAAAAAGGACATAGAAGGGGATATGAATTTATTCCATAAATGATCACCCCAGGGTGTTTGCTCCCAACTGAACGTTTTAGAATATATGGCTTTGGTAAGGCTTTGGTGGGAAGTAGTCTGCCATAAAATTTTTTCTGTTGTACTTCTATTAAACTTTATACTGGCCACTTTGGTAATAGTGTAAGGTTGCAGAAGATTTGATAACTTAACCAAGGACCACTCATCACCATCCCAGCAATCCTCCACTTTCAAATCACTACTGTATATATTGGTAATGGGGGATAACCAGTCTTTGGGACACCAATTCTCAAGACAAAACTTGATATCCCCATTGGCAATTCCCAACTGTAATTGGTTGCAGCAATTTGTCTGATTTTCAGCATTTTCTCCCAAATTCTAAAATCACCAATTTTCCTTAGGCCGAGTGTGGGGTGCTGATCTTTGCAATACTTACCCCACATGAATTTTACCCACAGGGAGTTTTGGGTCATAAACTTAATCCAGAGTTTACAGAAATTAACTTGAAGGAGTTGATCAAGATCCTTAAAGCTAATTCCCCCAGCAATTTGAGGTTTAGCTGCTTTTCTCCAGGAAGCCCAATGCATTTGCTGTCTTTGACCAGACCACAAGAATTTATTAAAAATTCTCTCTAGCTGAATTTGAGTGCTTTTCTTTATGGTAGTCATTTGCAGTATATAAGATGGGAAGGTAGTGATTATGCTCTTTAACAAAGTAATTCTTCCCCCATTAGACAAGAAGGTCTGTGTCCACCCATTGAGGAGGATAGAAATTTTATTCAGCACCTCATCAAATTGAGTTTGTTTGGTTCTGCCAGTGATAAGAAGCACCCTAAGGTACTTAATTGGGAGTTGAGTAGTTGTGAAGCCAGTATAATCAGATGCCCAATGTTTATGAGTGGAGGATACATGTTTATAGAAGACCATCTGACACTTTCCTAGATTGAAAGACATTCCTGAATGAGCTTGGAATTTTTTTAATATTTGAAAGACTTTTAGGATAGCATTTTTGCTGGCTCTGGAGAATACCATTATGTCATCATCATACAGTAAATGGGTAATGGCAATGTTGGATCTATGATGGTATCTGTTTTGACTATGATTCAACAAGGCTTCATTAAGCATTATGGATAAGTAATCAATGGAAAGTATAAAGATAGTGGGTGATAGTGGATCCCCTTGCTTTAATCCTCTAGCAGTAGTGAAAGAACCTCTCCCTTGCCCATTTATCAGAATGGAATGTTCATTGTTATGCAGCCACCTCCTAATTGAGTGACA
>NW_018252830.1:195574-205825 GCF_001263595.1 Phalaenopsis equestris
GTTCTGCCAAGAAGTGTGCCTTCTCAATGGAGGGTCTAAAGTTATGCTCCTGATTGAGTAACTCTTTGTAATAACAAATAGCATCATTTGCTATGTCATTGTTGTTATGTAACCACTGGCCATTGGCATTTTGAATAGCATGGATGGTGTTGCACTTTCTTTTATGTTTAATATAGGCATGAAAGAATCTAGTGTTTCTATCTCCATCAGTGAAAATATTCATTGCTGCCTTTTGTTTAAGGAATTTTTCCTGGTAATCAATGACACTAAGAAGGTTGTTCTGAGCAATCATCAGTTTCTTCTCCTTCTTAATACCAAACTTTCCCCTTTTCTCTAAATCATTGACTTCATCTTCAGCCTCCTGGACTTTGGCTTGAACATTTCCAAAAGTATCCCAACTCCAACCTCTGAGGGCTTTAGCACTCTTGATTTGCAGTAAGCTTAGCTTGACTAAGGGGTCAGGATGAGAAACCCCTTTCCATAAGTCAGCAATGTACTTACTATAGGAAGGATGTGCAGCCCACATGTTGAGATATCTAAAAGGGGGGAGGAGTTATAATTATTAGTTGAAGTAATGCTTATAAGTATAGGTATATGATCTGAGCCAACAAGACTAAGATGAGTAACAAAAGTGAGGAGGAAATGATTAAACCATGCATCATTAACCAACATTCTATCAAGCCTCTCCCAAATAGCTCCCCTTTTCCAAGTGAAAGTAGGCCCCTTGAAACCCAGATCAAAGAGACTAGCCCTGTGGATATTATCTATGAAGGTATTCATCTTGGCAAGATTTGGGGTTCTTCATCTAGATTTTTAAGTGGTAGAAGTGATACAATTGAAATCACCCCCCACTAACCATGGGGAGTCTACCTGTTGGCTAATGTTAATCAACCTATTCCATAGCTCTTTTCTAGCATCCTTTGTGCATCCAACATAGGCATCCAACATAGATGAAGGTAGCAGCTTCACCCTTATGTCCATTCATATTGAATGAGAGGTGGATAAATTGTGGATGATCAATTAGAATATTAGAGTTTGTTTCTCTTCTGCAAAAAATCCAAATTTTATTATTAGTATTCCCAAAATGGGTGAAGCCAGCAAACTTTTTAATCAGATTTTGATGATTCTTGTGAACCGTGGGTTTAAGAATAACAATACACCATAGTTTGTATTTAAAATTCAGCTATAAAACTCTTTTAAGTGACAAGAGGGTTAGCCATCCCCCTTATATTCCAGCAAACTAGATTAATCATGTAGTGGAGGATGTGGGGAAGGTTGGAATCAAGATCTGGTTCTTCCTCTAAGAAGTGGAGAACCAGTCCTTGCTCTTTCAGACTTCATAGATTGTACTCCTGATTGTAATTTTTTCACTTCTGTCCCTAGTTTTCTCCTTTTCCTTGCTATTTTAATTTGGCAATCTTATTCAATGGTTTGTTTTAAATCAATAATAATTGGTTCCTTTGGAGCTTTGTCAGGTATCTGTATGATGATTTGCTTCCCCTTCTCAACATGCAAGGGGGATGTGGGTGTGACAATTGTGATTTCAGTATCTTCCTTCCTGATTGGTCTGTGTAGTGGGATATCAGCTTGGCTGTTGGGTTCAGATAGCTCTCCAAGAGGATCAGCATCTAGTGGAACCTCATTAATTATTGGGGGTGATTCTTCTAGCCTTTGATTTGTTTCCTGTCTATTTTCTAACATTATTTCTTCAATAATACCCCTTGCAACATTAGCCACCAATTTTTCAGTAGCTTTTCTTCCTGCCATTCTTCCTGCCATCTTCCTGTTTGGGGGATGTAATCTGTAACATTTATCTACAGTATGCCCAAAGATCATGCAATGTGGACAATAGTAAGGTTTCTGTTCAGCTATCATGTCCTGACAGAACCCTTCAGCATCAGAACCAGTCCAAATTCTCTTCAGTTCAGGGAGTGTGATATCTTTTTCAACTTGAATTCTAGCAAGGTCAGTCTAGCCTTATTATAAGTGGGAGCATCCACTCTTAGAGGTGTGCCCAGTGCTCTACCAATGTTAAATAGAGCATTAAGCTTAAAATAGGGTAGAGGTAGGCCATGTAACTTAAACCAGATGGGGACTACAAGAGGTTCTTTACCAGGATCAAACCCTGGAGTCCATTTCATGATCTTCATAACTGTTCCAACAATGTTAACATATTATTTAGCAAACAATCTTGCATAATCTTCCTCAGCTACTAATTGGATTAGAAGGTGCCTCCCATCCAAAAGCCTAATTTTCCAATTGCAGATCGCCTATAGACTTCAGAGATTCAAAGAAACTTCTAACTAGTTCCATTTTAGGATGTCCTAGCTGAAATTTGCCTACCAGAGTGAACTTAACCTCTTCCTTTAAAGCATCAATTTCCTTGGTAGTGAAGTAAATAGATGTTTTACTCTCTTTAGACCCAAGAGGGTGAATACAAGGACTACTTCCTTTTCCAGCAGCAGTATCATAGAATTCTTGTGGGAATACTAGAAGGTCATAATCTTGTAAAGAGTCAGTTGATTTTCCAACCAATCAAGCATAAGTTGCTTTTATCCATTGGGAATCAGTAGAAATATCAATGGAAGAGGCCATCACCCTTCCAAATTAAGCAGGTTATGGTTTAGCTAGACAGTAAAAAATGTCCAGAAGAAAACAAAAAAAAAAAGCCAAAGGGAGTTTTGTCCCCAAAGAAGACAGCCACTTCTGACACCCAAGGAGATAGCAAGCAAAAGAGACCAGTGGAGTTTTCTCCCCAAAGGGAGTTCAGCAAGGAACGCAGCCCCAAAAACCAGGGGAAAAGAAAGTTCCCCCAGAATTAGTGGAACAAATGAAAAGGAAACCAATGGAACAGTGCCACTAAAGTTAGCTGAGAATGGAACAACAACCACAAATGTAACAGTGCCAAGGAAGGATTTGAAGGAGCAGTAAAAGGAATCTACCACCACCAACTTGAAGCAGAAGCCACACTCCTTCATCCGTGGGAGGCAACCCATATTTATGTTTGTTTTTGTTGCTGATCTGTTTTTAAGTTGTATTATATATATATATATAATTAAAAGAGCAGCTCATGGCTCCTTACGAGTTAATAAAGAAAAAGATTACAGATTTGGGGAGGGATAGTGGATCCCTATCTAAAAACAAAAGAAAATACATCAATATCCTAGGGGCTCCACTATCTGTAGGACAACTTAACACAAAAAACAAAAATAGATTTGAAACCAAAGAATGTATACTAAAATAAAAAAGTATACCCATAATTTACATGTATAGCAAAACCCATGTCAACTGTAGTAAAGGAGATCGTAGTCGAATAAGAAAGTGTCTGTTCAATAAGACCAACCCAACAATCAGTAAGAAAGTTCCCTGCAAAGACAAAGTGAACAACAACCCAGTGTTTACATGAAGTCCAAAACTCCTGGCAGCTATAGTATAGATGAACAAAATCAAAGCAAGGAGTACAAAGTCTTGGGGGATCAACAACAAATTAAAACCCAAACTACCATCAGTAAAAAGATACTCGGCTAAATCATCTTGAGGCTGCAACAATCAAAGCTCAAAAAACCCGTTAATGCAGTAATAACAGGATAGGAAAATGTTAAAAAAGAACTTAAATGTCCTGTAGCAATAGAGAGAAGTGTTCCATAAACTAGTGTAACCATGAGGAGTACATATAATCAGTATCCAAAAACAAAAAGCCCAATAAAGCATCCAGTAAAGAGTAATATCAGCAATGTTAAAGTTTAGGGGCCAGCCTACAAAATGCTTTCCAATCACCATCAAATATAAAAAGAGTATTAAGAGGCAGTAGAATACAAAACCAGTATCAGCAACCCAAAGCAGCAGCCAATAAATGAAATTAATACTAACAGCAGCACTGTAAGCCTGAGGCACAGAGAATACCCACCTAGTAAAAGACAAATACATTATAAGTTCCATCAACAAAGTCCTATACCAAAGCAGCCTTCCATCAAACATCCAAACAGCCAATAGTAAAAGAGGAGTTACCAAACCAACTCTAAAACTATCTATATTCAGCAATAAGATATTAAACCAAAAGGCCATTCTAATAAAGAGCAAATTCAGACAATGGTAGCCAAAACCAGAACTAGTAACCTCAGAGGAATAATAAATCAGTGCAATGGAGCTATGTAAATCCTCAACAAAGAAATTAGCCATGTAACCAATGCAAACCAAGCAGAGATCAGCTAGCTTAGACTGTCCAAGCTAGCAGTTAGAGCAATCTAACATCGCAATAGCAGAGCAACATAAGCTGCCAACATGTACCCGAACCGAGAGCCCAACTCCAAAATTTCCTATTTAACACCCCAAAAAACCTACCCAAATACAAGCTCCAGCACCAGTAAATTCAAATAATACAGAAATAAGCAATCCAAAATTGCCAAAACCAGTCTCATGTTACTCAACAAGGAGCCCAAATAAGTGGTAGCATATAAAAATTGAACATAAGGGGCATCCAATTCACTTTTAATGAATTTATGCAACAAAGGACGAGGAGTATCACCAACAATAGCACTATGTACCCTCTATTTAGCTAGCCAATATGCAGAATGGTTCCCTTCTCTATAGGTGAAAGAATGTAGTATATTAAGGTGATGCCTCTCAATAAAATACTAAATTCTTTTCAGCAAAGATAAGATATACCATGGTGGCGTAAGCTTAGCTAAAAGAATGTTAAACAGTACTTCAGAATGAATCTCTACAACAATGCCATTTAAATTTAAAGAGATAATAGTATGAAGTGCAGCAAGCACAATAAAGGTATCAGCCTCGAGTGAAGAGTTAGTAATACAAGATGAAGAAAAAAAAGCAATGCACCTACCAACATCATATCTAATCAACCCTCTCATACTCGTATATGCATTAGAATAGCTCCCATCAACATTAACCTTAAACCAACCATTGGGGGGTGGTGCCCATTTAATCAAAATAGGTTTCCTACCCCTAATAATAGTGGGAGAGGCATCCTGACCAATAGAAGATTTCCATGCATTTTTAAAATAGGTCACAACTAATATAGAAGTGGTAGAGGGAGTGTGACAGGAAACTTCATATTTTTGACTATTCTTAGTTATCCAAATAAATCATAAGACAATAGCAGGAAATTAAGAGTGCTTATTTAAATAAGGGTCAAAGTCCTTCCAAATTCCAATCACTATTTTAAGAATCAAATTTGTGTGCCAAGTAATACCAAAGAAGCACCCAATTTGTTACCAAACCTATTTAGCAAAAGGACATTCAAAAAATAAGTGATTAAAAGATTCTACATATTTTTTAGAATTATAACAGTAAGAGGCAAGTGTCAGCCCTTTCAGATTGAGAATACCATCAAGCGAGAGTAGTTTATGGAAATATCTCCAAAGGAAAAATGAAATAGATGGAGAAATAAATTTATTCCTAGTGTAACCATGCCATTTAAAAGGAATAAAAGAGTGCAAATTAAAGTAAATCAATTTAGTGACAGATGTACTAGCATGATGCTTCCAGAGGGGAACATAGTTATCTTGAGAATGAATAGGAATGTTAGAAATAACAGGAGCAATTTCACCGACTAAAGAGTTCAACATTGTTAAATTCCACTCACCATCAATCCAACAATCCGAGACAAACAAATTAACATTTCTAACATCATATCTTTCCATTAGTAAAGTAGAATACATAGAGATACCCCAATGATCCTTCCAGAAGTATATACTACCATCACCAATGTCTTAAAATATAAAATGAGAAGCTACATCCTGTGCAGTAATAATGTCCATTCAAAGCTTAAAATTCCTCACTCTCTAATTAACAGGAGAGGGATGAACATTTTTACAATACTTATGTCGCATGAATTTAGCCCAAAGTGACTCACTTAATTGAAATTTTAATCAGAGTTTACACATGTTGATATCAAAAGTTTGTTGCAAAGTTTTAAACCCAAGCCCACCTGCACAAAGAGGTTTACTTGTATAGTGTCAAGTAGTTAAACTCTTAGACGATCTATATCCCTTCCAAAGAAACTTATTAAAGATAGTTTCAAGATTCTTTCGAGTGCTTTTTTTGGTTTTGAGAACTTGCATAGTGTAAAGTGGAAGTGTGCAAAAGAAACTTTTCAACAAAGTGAGCCTACCCCCATTAGAGGGGAATGTATTTTTCCAGTCATTGATCTTGACTTTAAATTTTTCAATCACCTCATTCATCTGTGTTGGCTTTGTTCTACCTCTGAGAATGTTAACCCCAAGATACTTTTCGTGAATGCTTTTGCACCTGCCATTCATTTTCCAAAGTAATAGTGGCATTAGATAAAGCAGTGTTTGTATCAACAACATTAGAATGAGTTCCAACTATTGTATAATGAGCGATAGTACTAGGAAGAGTAGAGTGTCCATTATCAGTAATGTGTCCAGCAAGCAATATATTGTCCACATGTTCCTCATAAGCCACATTATCATGACGCTCATCTGATATTTCAGCCAACGCAACTTGACCATTAATCTGCATTTGTTGAGGATTTACATCATTACATGATTATAAGACATCAGCGCCTTGGTGACCCTCATTTATGCTTAATTATTGAGGTAAGGCCTCAACACAATTATCTATAACTCCCTTTTTCAAAGGCTGCTGTCGGTGTTATCTCGGGGATGGTTTGTGGAGTTGCCCGTAAGAAGCTGTCGATCGCTGGAATCGAAATCCCATCGCCCGCTTCGAAAGGACATTGAAGTATGAAATTAAACTGACCCCATATTTTTCATAATTTAAAATGAAAGATCACTATACCTCAAATCTTGTATCTATCCCAAAGGATAAACACAAGACTTAAGGATGAGGCTCGATAAAATTAACTAAGGAAAGTATGACATCCGTTTGGTCTGCGACACCTTTGTATTTGCCGACAAGTTCCCCTATTTAATATAAAGGATTAAATAGGGTTTATATTAAGTTGGGTTTGGATATGCTTCCTATAAGGGCAAGCCCCTATAGTTAATTACATCTTAAATGACCAAAGCCACTTAAGAAGACTCTCGATAAAAATCAAGAAATATTATCTTCAAGGAATTTCAAAGGGTAGGACTCTTCAACAAAATCAGATGTAGAGGTGCAAAAAGGGGATTGGTTCAAATTTGAAACATTTTTATTGTAGAATCCAAAGGAGGAAGAACTAGGGGATGTCAGGGATCCAGAGGCGAACCTCGGTGACTTCCCAAGCTACCCTAATGTTTGACTTAAATTTAGAAGAGAAAAATTTAAATTTTTCATCCTGCAAATTTCATTAGTTAGGGCTTACATTCATGTGAAATGATCACATAAATAGCCTGAAAGATGTCATGATTTAGGTCGTGACAAATGACAACCTCGAAATCCTAAGACGAGTTAGGGCTTATATTGTATAGCAGAGCTATGCAAAGGCCTAAAGATAAGGTAAGGATTTACGTTGAAGGATTTAAAGGCCTAAAGATAAGGTAAGGAACAACCTCGAAGTAGCAAACAACCTCGAAGTCCTATGGCTTTTTTGTTTAATTCTAAGGAAGGAGGATTGGTTTAGCTGGGGAAGCCAAGTTTTGTTGTTGAAGATGGCCGTGCTGCCCGCCATGCTAGCTCCAAGCTCCTTGCCGCGATGAGTTTGAGTTATCCAGTGTGTCAAGTTATAATATCAAATCAAGTGGCCCTATGGTTGAAATTCTTTAAATTTTATGAGGGCATAAGGTTAATTAGAGCAATAACGGTTAGGATCCTATGGTTCCCTCGTTCCGGTATCACTATTTTCTTTTGGATTCACTTAGTCCAAATGAACTTACTAAACCCAACTTACTGAGTTCCATAATTTCATTTAAACCATGGGAAGCCTCCTTAGCAACCGTAGGTTACATCCTCCGAGGAATGAATTTTATCTTGGTTGATTTTTAATTTTGGTTTTGGTTATGGTTAGGTGGCTATCCTGATGGTTTTAGTTTTCATGCAGGATGACATCTTTGTTTAGCATGCAAATTTGCATGTATAAAAGTACAGTACGAAAGTATGAGAAGGACAACGCTGAAAAACTGTAAAAGTGCACCTGGCGAGTCTTCTCGTTCCACCACCTGAAACTTAAAATTCATGTTAAGGCAATTTATGAAGAGTAGAAAAGGTAAGTTCTGGTGGTTTTCCTAACCCTATGTCATATTTTGGTGAGTCCTTGAAAGTTTAATTAAGGATGATTTCATTGAGCAAAGAATATTAAGTTTAATAGGCCTCTGAGGTATCCAACAAGTTAGAAGGGGGGAGCAGGTCCATGCCTCCCTCTCACCAACTGGTGAAAAGCCTCGAGTCCATTTGAACCTATTATGTTGCTTAATGGCTCATCCTATGAATACTTCTAATGCTCAGTGAACATTGATGTCTCAATTATCCTCAAGAAAGAGGTAATTGTCACTTGTGGTTTAATTTGAAAATTAGGTGGGTGAAGACCCTTAAAGAGGCAAGCTAGTGTAATTTGAAAACTTAACCAATTTTTAAATCCTAATTGGGCTTAGTGGTGTTTTAAGGACTTTTGATTTAGTTATGTTTATTTCTCTAATCTTTGTTTAATCAATTTTTGATTTAGCCTAAGTCACCACTAAGCCCTTAAGGCCTAGATGAGTGTCTTAGTTAGTTTTGAAAAGGGTTAAGCTTTAAGTGGTCATGATTCATGATTTTAATTTTATTTGCTATTTGAAAATCAAAATAGGGGTATTAAATTGATTAGTTATTGACTTCAAAAGTCATACCCCTAAGTCCAGGATCATTTAATTTTGATAAACTTCCAAATTTTTAATGATTAAAAAACAAATTTTTTTTAATGAGGGAAGTGAAATCGGTTTCTACCAATTAACCCCTTGTGTTTCACAAATCAAATAAATTGATTAAGTTCAGAGGTTACCCATTCTCCCTCCTTGAATTAAGCCTAAATGTTAATTAAGGCAAAATTTCCAAAATTACACATTTGTCCCTAAGGCTCTAATACTTCATAATTTGTCAAATTTAATTCAAATGACTTTGAAATTTTTATCCTACTTCATTAGTGGGTCAATTGAGACATCAGAGGAGAAAATGTGATTTTTCAAAATTTAATTTAATTTACGTAATTATTGTAATGCAAGAATTAGGATTTTTCAAAGAAAATTCTTAACTTGACCAAGTTAAATTATAATCACTTGAAATTTTTACTGGACGTAGTCCTAGACAAAAGAAGCCTTTAGATAAAATTTCATAATTTTTTGAATTTTTTGTGATTTATTAGAATTATTTTAAATTCTGGTCCATTTAATAAAAATAAAATATTTTAGGGTGTGAAAATTAAGTTTTGTATTTTTGAAAAATCTCCCTAAGGTCAGAGAACTTAGAGGAGTAAATTTTATATTTTTATAGTTTTTCCTTGATTTATTAGAATTATTTTAGTGAAAAACTTATTTTTAGCCTTTTAAAAATTTTTTTTAAGCTTTGAAATTCAATAAGCTTTGAAATTCAATATTTTTAAGCTTTGAAATTCAATATCTTTATTTAGAAAATCAGGAAAAAAATTTTGATTGTTTCTAAGTGATTAGGAAATAATTTGAAACATTTCCATGAGTTTTATTTTTTTTATGATTTTTATGAATTTTTAATTATTTAAATACTTAAAATAGGCCAAAATTAAGTTTTTATTTTAATTATTATTTTATTTTTATAAAATATCCCTGATCATAGAGAACTCAAAAAACTTAGTTTCATAATTTTTTGAGTTATATTTTGATTTTTAATAAATCATTTAAGTGTTAAGAGTGGTATTTATCTTTAAAAATAAATTTAAGTTATTAAATTAACTCAAAATATTTTGAAATTTTTATGATGAGTTCTCTGGATCATAAATCACATGTTTATATTTTCCAAAGTTAATTATCTTAGTGATTTAGTATTTGCAAAATTTAAGTGCATTTTAAATTACTTGACCAATGAAATTATTTTCAAAGGTTTCTCTAGTCATGGTGGACCTTCCAAAATTTTCTTAGGATTTAATAATCAATATGCTAATTTCCATGATTATTTTGAAGGAATAATGTGTAATAACTTGTAAAATATGGATTTCTGAATAGGAACTTCATCTGACTTTAGAAAAATCAGAGGATGTTTCTCTTGACAGAGACTACAACATGTCAAAATTTCAAGCAAAGGCGATGTATCAATATGCATGGAGAATCAAATAATTCTAAATAGTTTTTAATTAATTAAAAATATTTTATGCATAAAATG